>NC_061517.1:2845000-2867500 GCF_022379125.1 Scophthalmus maximus | reverse complement strand
CCCTAATTGCTTCACGGCCTCCTAAAGCCCACACGACGTGATACGGATTGTATCACGGATACAATGACACAGGGGGAAAGTCAAGGGGCCGTAGAGTGAACGTTGCCCGAGTGTCCACAAGACGAGTCGGATGCAGTCCCACAGCAACAAGGCTAACACTCACACAGCAACAAGGCTAACACTCACAGAGGAACAATGCTAACAGACACACAGCAACAACACAACTCTAACAGTCACACAGCAACAACACAACGCTAACAGTCACACAGCAACAACACAATACTAACAGTCACGCAGCAACAACACAATGCTAACAGACACACAGCAACAACGCTAACAGACACAAAGCAACAACACAATGCTAACAGTCACACAACAACACAATGCTAACAGTCACACAACAACACAATGCTAACAGTCACACAGCAACAACACAACGCTAACAGACACAAAGCAACAACACAATGCTAACAGTCACACAACAACACAATGCTAACAGTCACACAACAACACAATGCTAACAGTCACACAGCAACAATACAATGCTAACAGACACACAGCAACAACACAATGCTAACAGTCACACAACAACACAATGCTAACAGTCACACAGCAACAACACAACGCTAACAGTCACGCAGCAACAACACAATGCTAACAGACACACAGCAACAATGCTAACAGACACACAGCAACAACACAATGCTAACAGTCACACAACAACACAATGCTAACAGACACACAGCAACAACACAACGCTAACAGTCACACAGCAACAACACAATGCTAACAGTCACACAACAACACAATGCTAACAGACACACAGCAACAACACAATGCTAACAGTCACACAACAACACAATGCTAACAGTCACACAGCAACAACACAATGCTAACAGTCACACAGCAACAACACAATGCTAACAGTCACCCAGCAACAACACAACGTTGTCGCTGCCCCTCGTCTCCTCTCTGACGCACACGACGACGCCGCCCGGCGAAACTTCTCGCTCAGACACAAATCCTCTTTTGATCAAGTCTAATTGTGGAGATTACGAGGACTTGTTTATGTTAATGCCTCAACAAACAGCGGGACTGGAGCGAGCGTCGTCCCCGAGGAGTGGGTTTCTCTCTTCCTCTGCCATTAGCTCGTGTTCAGCTGCGAGTCGGCTGAAGACAAATATGATAACAAGACGAGTGGATTTTATTTATGGCTGCCAACATCAGACACCGCGTTCCGTGGGTGAAAGTTATCAGACTTTTTATCATGAGCTTGTTAAAAAAAAAAGAAAAAGGGGAGTGTTTGTGCGATGAGCTCACTGGTTCACTTCTGAATAACGAATTCAATCTCTCTCTCGTCTGCAACGCGGAGACGCCGTCAATCATCCGTTCACTTTCCAATTCCCCGCTGAAGTCAGAAAAAACTTTCCCGCCGAGGCCTTCTTTGCACTTTCAGCATCTAACGGGCCAATTCACAATCAAAATGGCTTCCTCTCCATCCTGGAATTCTATTCTCCCAACAGGATTCCTGCTATAACGGTGACTGACCCCCGGGCCCGGCCCGGCCCGGCCCGGCCCCCCACTCCCCCTGCCACCGCTCGCCCGCTCAGCTTTCTCCGGTTCCAGTGTGTGTGAATATAATTCCCAGCGGACCTTAACAGTAAGAAAGAAGTAGGGCACGAAGACTCAGCTGCCCCCTCCCATATCAGCAGCCTGTTAATATTTAATTATACAAGCTTCATTTCACACACACACACACACACACACACACTCGGGCTGAAACCGTGAGGTGCAGACGGAGGTGCAGGAGGGAACCACTGTGAGGGAAGTGATGAAACAGAATACCTTGGGAAGGTTGGTGGAGGATACGGAGAGGAGAAGTAAGAAGAGTGTGGAGGGAGTAATAAGTAATGAGGTGGCCATTATGTCTGCAAGTTTAACCAGGCCAAGTCAATTAAATACGTTATACAGTACAACGTGTGAGGACGAATATCTGTATCTGGGAAATCGAAGGTGGTGGTGGTGCCATGATCTATAAATCTCATATATATCATATATCATATAAAACTAATGAGTTACCGGCCTCAGACTGTACGGACACATTTCACTCTGTCCACGGAATACATTTACAAACTTTTTTCAGTCCAAAGTTCATACAGATAGAGCAGGAAAGTTTCTAATCTTAGAGCCGTGATTAACTCCACAGTGATAACGGGGGGATGTCTTTTTTGTTGGCAGCAAAGTGGCTGCCGCTTTTGCACAGATGATCCGACGAAAGGGAAAAGATATTTAATGATACAAACAAGAGAAATGATGCTGCTGTGTTCATTCGGATTCTTCTCTGTCTGCCTACACACGCACACGCACACGCGCACACACACACACACACACACACACACACACACACACACACACGCTAGTTTACCTCTAACACTCCAGCAATTTGCACCAGGAAACCTCCAGCCAAGTTGCACCAGCTAATGATGAGGAGGTCCAAGGCACCGCTTTTATTTTAAGCGATGTGGAGGTCACATCTTTAGGAAGAAGTATTCAGGGAACTTGTGCGTGTGTGTGTGTGTGTGTGTGTGTGTGTGTGTGGAGTATTTAATGCGGGGAAAAAAAATCCATCCTAATATTAGACCTTTGGTCTATTTCCCTTTCCACAAATCTTGTAGGAGTGAGATCTCGCAAGATGAAGTGGTGGAGCGTTAATAATTCATGTCCGGGGGCCTTTTTATAGAGCGCAACCCGCGAGACTCATGATTCTATTCACATTAGGGGCCACAGGAATAAGCGAAAGTTTTAATAAATAGGTATTTAAAACTTTAACTGATATTAATAGCAGCAATTACGGGGCATACTGTGTGGAAAACCCAGTCGGCAGAACCTCCCTCGGTTTTTCTGTCTCATTCCCACACACACACACACACACACACACACACACACACATCCTCAATTCCCTACACTCCGTCACTGTCTCCTTTTCCGAAGAAGAGATCGTTCACAGAAACCGACTCGGTTGTAGCGGCCGTGTAGAAACAAGAGCGTCTGTGCGCACTTTTTTTTTTATGACCGTCATAAATTAAAATTTGGTTTCAAAACTGTTCCGTCTGCTCTAAATGCGCGAGACGCAGCATTCGCTCCACCTCATCACTCCGCCAATCGATTCGATCGACTGACATCGCGACGACCACGACGAGGAGCGTCCGTCCGCCCGTCGTGATCGACGAGCAGTTCTTCAACTGGGTCCAATGGTGCGTGTCGACTCCGCCGGTGCTGACGGTCGCCGCCGCTACACGACACGAGCGCGCAGATATCACACGCGTGGCGTGTTCGCCGCCGTGAGTCTTCCCTGCCGGCCCTGCGGGGGCCAAAATGGAGCAGCTCCAGCGGAGCGGCGGTGTGGATTTCCAGCTCACTCTCTTTCCCGCTCTTCTTCGGCTTCGCTCTGATGCGCCGCTGTGCCGAGCGGGAAAAAAAGAGACGAAAAGGGGTGAGTTTCCTTTGTGCTGCGGCTCAGAGGACTCAGCACTATAATTTCCCCGCCGCATCCGAGGGAGAGAGAGAGAGAGAGACGTTGACTTAAATAATAGCTCCCGTGTTCTAATTTGTGTAGGGATTCATCCTGGTGTAATGCCACAGTGTGTCGTGTGAGCTCATGTGTATTAGTAGTCAGAAGGGAACGAGATCGCAGAGTTGGGCGCAGAGAGAAAGTTCATTCTTCTTTGCTCCAGTGATTCCTGATGAAATGGATTCTCATGCCTCCAGAGATCTGCCGCCGTCCCCCCCCCCCCCCCTCGCCCCCCTCCGCCCCGCCCCGCCTCCATTACCTGTCCAGAGGATGAATGATCTACACATCTACCCGTGAGCACCGCTGACCGGTGCACGCTCCAGCGAACTCCCATTGCTCGGGGACCTCGCGGACCTCCCCTGAGGAGATGGAGAAGAGACACGGACCCAAGGGGGGGAAAAGGCGGATGGAGAAGAAAGGAGAAGAGGAGAGAGAGACGATCAAAGCCGATGATGGAGATGAGCCGGGGGGGGGAGGGCGGCGGGCGGAGACGTGCAAGGTGAAGGTACCGTCGAATGGGGACGACGGAGGCAACGGGTTAGTGTATTGAAATGTAGGCAGGGGAAGAGGAAGAGAAAAGATGAGGGAACGGCGAACTCCTCTCTCTTCTTCTGCTTCAATGATTCCGTTTTTTGGTTGTCTGCGTTCGGCCAAGGGAGGACGAGAGGTGAACTCTCACTTCAGGGTATGAGCTCACGATCTGACACATTTCGGTTATCCAGATACATTATTACAATTTATTTTTTTGTTGTTGTTGTTAAGAGTAGGGAGTTACACACATTAACATATGAGAACTAATCTTCCTGGGGACCCTTGACACAACCGAGCGTTTCCACTCCGCGGTCGACTGCCCTCGGCCTCCGCCCACTGCTCCCGTCCGGACCCCCCGTGGCCGCGAGCGGTGATAATCGTCGCCATAGTGGTCGTATTAAAAACAGAGGACTGGACAGATGCAAAAGAATCGACTGACTGTGTGGTTCAGTGTAAAACACCTGTAATTGCCGCCTGTCTGCGGGCAGCGCGGAGCTGACGGAGGCGGATGGAGCCGGACTAAAACCCTCTGTCCTTTCGGCTCCTGTAATTGGTCTCCGCTGGCTCTGAGCCGAGCGCCCGGATACACTTATCGGCTAATGGAGTGAGCTGTGGCGAGAGTGATCCCTCTCGTACTGTACACGTGTGCGCACATACGTGTGCGGTACTCACAGTTACATGTCAAGTAAAGCATCTAATCCACCGGGGACTCTTTCTCTCTCACCCCGCTCTGCATTGACACATAAATCCATAAGCCCTGAAGACTGGAGGTGTGAATCTTCACTGGTCTCACGATTCCATTCGATTACGATTCTCCTTTCAACGATTCCATTTCAGGATGCATCACGATGCGATGCATCCTCCATTTTGGATATTGCTGCACATCACGGCTATGTTTTCATCAATGAATCAAAGCAGTCTGATATATATGAACTCCCTTTTTATTTTATTATTTGAACTGCCCTTAATAAGGACACTTAGCAAACAGCAACGTTGTGTAAGCGACTTTATTTATAATAATAATAATAATAATAATAATAATAATAATAATAATAATATATTGAATTTATAAAGCACTTTTCAGGTACCCGAAGCGCCCTTGTTATGTTAAATTCATTTGGAATCTGTTTTTGGGTTGCCTCAGCAAAATGCTGAGTGATTTTAAGTTGGGCTTTTATTGTGAAGGCCACTGCGGAAGAACGGAGCGGATGCGCTGAAGTGCGTTTGACGGCGATGAAGTTGACGTTGTTCCGTCTTGGACGACGCTGGTTCATACGACGGTCGCCGTGTTGTTATTTCGTATAAATGATAAAGTTCAGGCGTAACAATAAACGCCCGGTTACAGCATCAGTTCTTGGCTGAGTTGGGTCCGCTTGGCAGCCCGAATTTTGAATGAACTCTAAAACTTCATTGTCCAGCCGCGGTCGGAGAATCAACAAGTAACGGCAGTAGTCTATAATCGATTGTGGTCCGTCGCTGCATCAATACTGCAGCGTCCACATCCGCATCGCGATGCTCCGTAGAAACGGTTGATGTCAACACCCCTACAGAAGACCTGATTTCTTTCCTCACACGTGATCTTCCATGAACTGACTGATTCCTTCCTGTTGCAGCGAGAACCCAATCAGTGCCGCATGATTCAAAAACAAGAAGAGCGCCGCCCCTTTTCCCCCGTGACGTGCAAACTCCACACGAAATCCCATCTGGCGGACGCTTCAACAGATACGGAGGAGATATCACAAAATGAAAACGGAAGAGAGTATCAGACAAGAAGTAACGTTCAATTCCAGTCACTGTAGTTACGGTTACGAGATCCAGAGTAAAAACCCATAATATATACATATATATATACCCATAGTATCCATAAAAATCATGAAATCTGAAACTTTTGAGCTGAAGAGTTGAAGTCTTCCTGCGGCGAAACTCTCTGGGGAAGGATTACAGACGTGATTATTCTCGCGGACAGATGTCGTTTGTGCTGAGCACGTCATCTCCAGAGCTTTGAAAAGAGATGAGAGGAACGGGAAGAAAAGAGCGGGAGGAGGAGACACAGACGGCAGCAACCACTGGTGGAAGTGCAGTACGTGAACCTCCTCTTTATCTGAAGATCGTATAGACGGTCGCAGAGGCCGAGGCCTCCCTCCCTCCCTCGATTCTCTCTGTCGGTCTCGCATTGCTTGCTGGGAGCTGGAGGACAACACAAACATCCCCCGTTGCCTCGGTATCAAAAAAAACGAGAGCCTGGAATGAACACATGAAAGGACGGGAAATGGAATAGAAGAAATTGGCCGAGGGGTAAAGTGGAGGGAAAGTTAAACGTGCGACTACACAGCGGGAGCGTGATCCTCTTTAGCATTTTGAGCTGCACTCGCTTGCCGACTGAACGGGAGCACGGCCCCACCCCCCCCAACCCCCCCCCCCCCCCCCCCCCCCCCCCCCCCCCCCCCCCCCCCCCCCACCCCCCTCGGAATGTGTGAAGCGCGCCGGAAAAAACAAAGCCGATGGTGGAGATCAATCCCGACGAAAAAGCTCGACACATCTCGGCGCCGGCTGTCACTCTAATTGCCTCCCCCCTCTTCTCATCTTTAGCACCAGCTCCGATGCGCCAGGTATAAAAGAAAACACCCGGACCGGACTTCCTCTAATGAGCATTGGAATTTCCATACAGAGCTCCTGCACTTCCCCTTTTGTTTTCCCCCCATACGTGGACCGGAAGCTGTGTACGGTACTGCCGCGGTGGCACCGCGCCAGACGTGGTGTGTTAATGGGCTCAGCGGTGTTTGCTCTGTCAACGACTTTGCACATGAATTATTAATGGCCGGCGAGTCGCCGAGTTGTGCTCGGGAATTAGCCGAGAGTAATCGGTCTGGGTCTCGCCCCGCACTCCTCGGGTGCCGCGCGTCTCTCCGGGGTAAACGGGCCCACGACGACCGCGCGCAGATGAGCGGGGGTATATTGTCATCCCGATTTTTTTTGGGGGGGGGTGAGGGCGCTTTAAGTGCAAAAAGTGGCACGAGGAAAACGCACGCGACCGAGAAGTTCAAGGGGCGGGGAAGGCGACTAAAAAGTTCTCTCACTGGAACCACGCATGCATAATGTCACATGAATAATTTAGGAATTATATTTTAATCAGTCGGTGACGTGGTCTTCTACAGTCCACTGAACATTTTTCCAACAGATAATCCAACGATCCCATCAGGGCAACATTCCCAATCAGACCTGGTTCAATATTCCAATCTCCCTCTCGCCATTATCCCGTTTGTTTCTTATCACGAGGTCATTTGACGGAGGGTTCTTTTTTAAAAAACAAAAACCTTTTAGCACAGGCTGAATCGATTTCTGCTCCTTCGCCCTCTCTTACTCCCGCACGGTGTTCTGGAGTCAAAGTGCTCTGGGAGGTGAACCCCGGGAATTCTGGGGTGTTTGGAGAAGGTGAGTGACGTGGGCCCTGATGCGTCAAACACATCTCACGATAGGATGCTGTCGAGCTCAACGCTCTTGTCTCAGATCTAACTTTGCTGAAATCCTTCTCGCATGAGCCCAAAGGACGCGAGGCAGCGCCAGCAATCCAACATCCACCGCGACTTTGTGAATAAAAGCAAGAAGAAGAGTTATCTGAGAAAGTCTCCAAAAAAAAAAAGGGGCTGGCAATGAGCTGAAGGAAAGACACGGCCGACGCGTTTGAGATTTTTGTTTCCCGCTGTGCTCGTGTGAGCGACGCCAATTTGTCCAGACCCCCGATTCAGTTTTCTTGGCTCTTTGTGGTGTTAGAGAATAAAGGATCGACTTTAGCGTGTGAAGTTCGGTAATAAACTCTTGGATTAGCTCCATCCCCGCAGACAAGGAGAGAACCTGCCTGAACAAAGAGTACAGACGCCACCGCCGCCGCCGCCGCCTGTCAGCGGCGACTGGCTCTGCTTCCCTTTCCCTGCTCCTGCGTTTGTTTCTTTAACCATTTCCACTGGGTTGTTTGTCTTGGGCTTCAGAAAACCCATCTGCTGACATGCCTCTGAGCAGCTGACAGGGGTTTGAGAGCACAACGCCGCCGAGCGGAGGGGAGAATCCTGCCTAATGAGTGTGACTGTGGAGTCGGCACGAGCGCTCATCTCATTACGCGCCGGTCGAATGCATATTCACGCGTCCTCGTGTGGGATTATGAAGCCATTATTGAACAGAGGAGGAGGAGGAAGAAGGTACCGCGGAAATATAAGGTGAGATGAGATGAAGACTTTATTAATCCCACGCCGGGGAAATTCACTTGTGACAGCCGCGGGGAAGGGATCAGGGAAGAGGTAGAAAATATTACACAATATTTACAATAAAAAAATTGAAGGAAAAAATAAACTATAAAAAAAGACTATAAAAAGCTACTTACATGTTATGTCCTTGTTAAATGTGCAGTTGTCTGGATTAAATGCAGTGATTTGGATTTGAATAAAAACAGAAAGTAATAAATAAATATGCATAATTGATGGTGCTGTTGAAAGTCTGACAGCTGTTAGGATGAAGCACCTGCGGCAGCGCTCCTCACTGAGTGTGACAAAGATGATGAAGGATAATGTTCAACCTGTTGCTGATCACAGGTTTCCCAGGACCCTTGGGTACCTCAGGTTCCTCAGGACCCTCGGGTTTCTCTGTTTCCTCTGGTTCCTTGGGTTCCTCACTGGTTCCCAGGTTGCTCAGGTTCTTCAGGATCCTCACGGTTTCTCAGGTTCCTCAAGTTCCTCATGTTCCTCTGTTTCCCCAGGTTCCTTTGGTTTCTCAGATTTGCAATGTTCCTCATGTTCCTCACAGTTCCTCGTTCCCTTATGTTTCTCAGGTTCCTCAGTTTCCACACGGTTTTTCAGGTTCCTCATATTTCTCAAGTTTCTTAGGTTCCTCATATTTCTCATGTTCCTCAGGTTCCTCATATTTCTCAAGTTTCTCAGGTTCCTCATATTTCTCATGTTCCTCAGGTCCCTCATGTTCCTCAGGGTTTCTCATGTTCCTCATGTTCCTCATGTTCCTCATGTTCCTCATGTTCCTCATGTTCCTCAGGTTCCTCATATTTCTCAAGTTTCTCAGGTTCCTCATATTTCTCATGTTCCTCAGGTCCCTCATGTTCCTCAGGGTTTCTCAGGTTCCTCAGGTTCCTCGTGTTCCCCAGTTCCCTCAGATTCCTCAGCCTTGCACTGAGCAGAGATTGATCTACTGTATCTGAATCCCCGTGTTTCACCTGCTGAGATCATCCAATCTGGCCAACCCTCCCACTGCTCAGCGGGCCGACACAGGAGCGGTCCTGCTGGGAGCCATATGCCACGACGCCTCTTGGCTTTGCAACGTGAGCCCGGTCGGGCTCGGAGCCCAGCTGGAGACTTTTGTCAGCAAACAGACAAAGATGACTGAATCAAGTCGAGGCAGAGAGTCTACGACAGAGACATGTTGTCGGATCCTGACGAACAAGGTATCTGCTCGGCAGGATTATACGACTCACCTGTTCCCGGGTGACCAACATATCTTTTAGATACACGCCACCTGCCACACACCTTCAGGTACAAAGCCGAGGGAACAGTTGTGATGGGCCGCAGTCCGTCTGGGCATAGTCGATTACACCGCAGCTCGTATGGACGACCTGGAAACTCGCAGCCGCGGCCCACTGAGCAGAGCACACAACATTAAATGGAGTTCATCCATCAGGGGAACAGTCTGTCCTTCTATCTAATTGGCAGCCGAGGCTTAAGAGTCAGACTGTGGGAAAGAGCGAGAGGAAGACCGGTCATCAGTTAACTTCTATCTCCATTCCTTTTGTTCTCCTTGTCTCTGCCCGAGAAACGTTCCGCTGCCGTAATGAGTGGGAGATGTGGCTCTGCTGAAACTCCGCGTGGTTTCGTCTTTGTCCTTATCTCCAACAGAGCACGCGATCGGCCTCCTGTGAGCGGCGGCACACAAAGCTCCCTCCTGTTCCGCCTGCAGCTGACACCGTCCACGGCGCCGCCGCCGTTGTGCTCATCGGGGAGTCCACTCCAGAAACCCACAGTGTCTTCTGCTGGCATTTAAATTCCATATGTGCTGGACCTCATTAGTTGGGCCTGAGGGGATGAGACTCAGACGAGAGAGGACGTCCACGGCTCTTCTCTCCTGCAGAGCACACCCAGCTGAATTAAAATAAAAGGTCAAAGTAATCACGGTTTTCTCATCGCAGGGGCTTCTGGGGAGTCGGCCGAGCACAAACAGCGGCGTGTTGGTTCTACTGCGTGAGAAGCAATAAAGCATCTCCGAGCTCAAGGGCCTCTCCCAGCAGGCTCGGTGTAGGTAAGATAACATGGGAATGTGTTAATTGTGCATCATATATAAATATATATACATACATCAAGAATTTGCACCATTCACCATACTATGACAACAACGTAGTGACGGGAGAAGGAGACTGGGTGGCGGATGGAAGAACAACGGTTGGACCGTCCCTCTGGGTGTGATGGTGCTTTGAGCTAAATGTTAGCACGGGTATGCTAACGCGTTACCTAGGCAATAAGAACTAAACCCAAACTATATGAAATCACGTTTATAGGGCTGCAACTAACGATTGTTGTCATTAACGATTAATCTGTCGATTGTTTTTCTCGATTAATCGATTAGTTGTTTGGTCCAAAAAAGTTGGGTAAAAAATACACATTTAGGCTATTTAATTCATATAATTGTGAAAAAATTGGCAAAATAAATGAAAAACGTTTAAAATTTAAATTAAAAACATTAGTTATTTGGTATTCGGTGCATCCCTTGTAGAAATACTAGTGAAGCGAGTGGAACGCTGCTCCTGCATTGTGAATACGAAGTCCTATTGTTTTCACTCAATATTGATTAAACATGTTTCTTTCCAGAAAGAAAAAACCTATTAATAAAATATTCTCACATTGACATGGTCGAACCACTTGTGCCGTCATATGAAAGATCCCGTCTGTGACACAACATAACTCTTTATGTGAACACAGACGTTGCATTAATTCAAAAATAACAATAATAATATAGAATAATTCATCTTGTCATTATGATGATTTGAATAAAAGTACGGTGACTTTCCTGCACGTACAGTAGATATGCTCTATTGTTAGTAGCTGTCACATCTCTTTTCCCAAACTCATTATATTTATCGTTTGATTTAATGAAAATCATTTGCGGCATGTATTTACTGTCACCCAGTTAAGTCAACAAAGACGGAAATAAAACCATCTCATCTCTGATCTATGAAATAAATACTTGTATCACAGCACACGTCCGACTTATGAAAGGCTAAAGTCACCGGGCACACTTTGAAAAAAAACAAATCCGCATGAAAAGATAATGAATCTCGTCGTAAAGTGTAAGTGAAGTTGTGAAAGTTACAGCGACAATCTCTCGCCATCCGTTCGGAACGAATGATGATGAACTCATAATGAGGAACGTATGCGTCTGCTCTGCCGCTCTGAGCCAAGGTGGTATCATCAGGGGACGATTTCACAGGCGACGAAACTCCGCGAAAGGATTTTTTTTTGAAAAATTGGCAAACACGAGGTGCTTGGACCGTGGTTTATTCCCATTAATGTTCAAATTCAGGGGGAAACTCAATATCACACCGTTTTTTTTTTCATGTGATGCTTCTGCAGCTGCTCCCAACAAATTAAGGGGCAACGATCTTCGTGTTGAATCCTCTCGGGCGGTTTTCAAATTGCACTCGGGATCGTGTGAAGATAAAAAGAAAATTAAAAAAAATTGCTTTTTCTGTAGAAAAGGTATAAAAAGAGCCAAAGCTGCTCTGCGCCTCCTCGTCGGACCTGGTGGTTGTGTCATCGACGACGGGGCGTTTTAATTCCATTGCGTTCTCCGCGAGGTCGACCGACCTCGTCATTTACTGTACACCCTCGACGTGCAAGTTTTAATATTTAATGTCTCAGAGCGACGCTGCGAACGGATCACACTCCGATGGGGCCGGAGCGTTTTTTGCGGCGGGATTTACGAGGCTGTAAAATATCTAGAGGAGATCACACGAGGATCTTCAGTTACCTGTTGTGATAATTGAGCTCGGTGTATTTTCTGCCAACATGAGGCCGGTCAGCACTCAGCTGCTCTGTAGTAAGTTTGATTCTCATTTGGATGTTTTTTCATTCTGTAAATCTCAGCAGATTCCTATTTTTGGTCCAACTCGTCTCCTAGTATAATAATAATTGTATAACCGTAACCCTGTAATGTATACAGAAATTATATCATCTTATTTTTTCAGGAAAACCTAGGCCTTCAGAATACGTATGCAACAGTGACAGTCACACGAATGTATAAAAAGTTATATGACCATAAAGACAAAAAAAATAAATTCATTAAAAATGAAGTTGTTTTTCCAAGTCTTGGTTATAAGGGAAAATTATCTAACATATCCTTACTAATGCAAATCGAAAGTTATGTAATTTTTTTTACAGATAATAATCATATTCACGCTGTTCTACTGATTATTGTTCCTTTATGTTCACATTTCAGGGGGAAGGCACCATCTAATTTCGACCGGTCACCAACAAAGCCTCTGATTGGGTCAAAGATCCAAAATGGCCGGCCAATAGGCTGCTTACAACGTCAGTAGCCTTTTTTTTCCGTCATGAAAAACGGGATAAATGATCATAAAAGTCATTCAACGTTGGATTTATCATCGTGGACATGTCGTACAAAGTCTCAAAAAAAAAAAAAAAAAGTTCCCCAAATGGCTCTATAGCGCCACCTACAGACCTTCAAAGTCAATTTCACCACCTTTCACTTTAATGTAAAATTCTGAAAATATTTGTGGAGCTGTATCGTCTCAGGACCTACAAAATAGCCCCCCCCCCCCGAGGACCATGACCTCAGACCAACAGGAAGTCAGCCATTTTCATTTACGTGTGCCAAATTCTTGCTTCCCTGGACGATTCATCGCAGTCACTCCATATTCGCTCAGTTTCATCTACAGACCTTTGTGATTAAAAGTTACCGAAAGAACGACGAGTCGTCGCACACTCGACACCGTCTGCTCTGCACGCGTGACATCGCGTCTTCAATCCTCCGTCGTGGTTTTGTGTAAAACAAGAAGGAAAATCAGTCGGGTTCACTTGGCGGGAGAGAGAGAGAGAGAGAGAGAGAGAGGGAGAGAGAGAGAGAGACGGGGCCGTCAGCGGCAAAACTGGCAGGGATCCACATCCCATCTACTTTCGAATTCCGTGTCTCCTCGACTGGAGCTAAACAGGTTGTTTCACAAGACAAGAGAGAGAGAAGAGGCGCCGGTGTGACGACAGAGCGTGTCACGCAATTTAGAAATTGGGAAGAGGAAGATGTGTGGGAGAGAATGTAATGAGGGAGAGAGAGAGAGAGAGAGACAGATCTGGAAAGATGTAGAGAGGAGAGAGAGAGAGAGAGAGAGACAGATCTGGAAAGATGTAGAGAGGAGAGAGAGAGAGAGAGAGAGAGAGAGAGTCGTTACCTTGTGTCAGCGCGAGGTGACAGATAAATTTGCATGTGTTGCTAATGGGGTGAAACGCGTCCGGGCCCCGTCGTGACCCCGTCGTGACCCCGTCGTGACCCCGTCACTCTGCAACACAGGGCGGCGTGTTGACCAGACCGCCTCCGTCACTCGGTGTCTGTTTTATCTTCTGATCACACAAGCACACACACACACACACACACACACACAAGCACACACACACACAAGCACACACACACACACAAGCACACACACACACACACACACACACACACTGACACACACACACACACACACACTGACAACATGACAGGCGTGCCGACAACACGCACACTCACACACGTACAGCTGAGATTACAAAGTTCATCCTCAACAGGATGAATTTGTAGACGAATTTTTAAAATGTTCCCCCCAAAAAAAATGCAAAAGGTTTTGAGACGTCGGCCTTTCGATCGATTGATCTTCTGTCAGGATTTTCTTTTGCAGAAGTGAGACGCGAGAGAGAAAAAACGTTGGATCGGATCGCGCGCGCGTGTGTGTGTGTGTCAGTGTGTGTGTGTGTCTGTGCGTGTGTGTGTGTGTCAGTGTGTGTGTGTGTCAGTGCGTGTGTGTGTGTCAGTGTGTGTGTGTGTCTGTGCGTGTGTGTGTGTCAGTGTGTGTGTGTGTCTGTGCGTGTGTGTGTGTCAGTGTGTGTGTGTGTCTGTGCGTGTGTGTGTGTCAGTGTGTGTGTGTATGAGGGGCTTTATCTCCCTCTTCTACTTTTTCATTTCTCCGGCTTCCGGCGGGAATCGATCCCTTTTTTTCATTCCAAATCACTTTGCCGTGTTTCCCCCGTGATGCCTCAGTGAGGAAGCGCACGTACCGTACTGTACCATACTGTACTGTACTGTACAGTACACCGGCCACGTGCGCACGCATACGTGTCCTTGCTCACCTGCGCGTGCCAGCGAGGGAGAGACCACCGATGGGCATCACCACATTTCAGCGGCGTCTCGTCTTCCCGCGGCGGTCCGGTCTGAATGTTTCATCTGATCATTTAAAACGCTTGACAGGCTTCGCGGAGAGGGCGCCGCCGATCCCCGTCAGAGGAATACGGGGCCGCCGACTTCATTGGCCCTGTTAGCTCGAAGCCGCTTTACCCTCACTCGCGCCCGGCTTAACCCCCCGCACACTGATAAACACTGGACGAGGGAGGACGGGGGGGAAAAGACACGCGGGGGAGGTGAGGGAGGTGAGAACAAGAAGGAAAGAGCAGCGGGGAGGCACGAGAGGTGAAGACGAGGAGGGACGAGGAAGAGCGTGTGAACCTGAAGGGCGAGGAGGAGGAGGAGGAGGAGGAGGTCAAAGTGCCGTTTGAACTGCAAAGGGATTTCACTAATGCAAATAACAATCAATCGACCCGCGTTGCAATTAATCAATTACCACACGAGTGAAAGTGCTTCGCGTGACGCCGCGACGCGCGGAGGATTTAGCGTTGACCTCTGTGTGCACACGGACGCGTCCACGAATCGCGCATAAGCCGCACTCCGCGCTTCCCACACGTGCATCGATTAGCACTGAAAGATACGAAAGTTCTCAGCATATATTCATTGAACAGGCCTCCCAACGCCCTCTCCCGCTCCATCTCCTGCTCCTGCCAACGGAGGTTTCCTGGCGGGGCTTAAGTACACGCCCACAGGGCCCCTGAGGGACGGGAGGGGACAGGCCCCCCCCCCGCCCGTGACGGATGGCACCGCGCGTGACGGATGGCACCGCGCGTGACGCCAATTCGATTCGGCCCGTTTGATAAATTTATCGCCGGCATTTTGCAAAATGAAATCAGAGGGACGTCTCCCCGGAGACAGTTTTTCACGCGCCGTTAATACACTCCGCTTTTGGCAGCGGCGAGGTGCGAGGGGCCGGAGAGGCGTGGCGGGTGGTGGTCTTCGTCGGGGGGGCAGATCGAGAGGGGGAAGTCTCGCAGAACGCAGAGAACCGAAGAATAAGGTCACGCTGTAATGAGGTTCTTGTATTAATCGTGATGTCGGAGAGCAACAACACAAAAAAGGTCACTCAGCCACAGTTTGAATATCGGCTGGACTGTACGAGCTCCGTCGTCCAGTGAGGGTGGGCTGTTCTCACACACACACACACACACACACACGGTTCATGTACACTACCTTTGCCTCAAGGCCTCATGTATGGCCTCGCGGCAGGGGGGCGTTTGTCTCCGTGGCGCTCTCACTTCGTGCTGATGCTTCCGACTGACAACACGTCTGAAGTGGACATGTTGGACGAGGAGACGGAGACACACACACACACACGCGCGCTCGCGCTCGCAGGTGAACTGAGGTGAGGATTTACTCGGCGTCAGGGCCGCGCGGAACCGATTCATCTCGCCGTCACTCAGGAACACAAACGGCCGAAGCGGCTGGACGGACGGCGTCCGTCACCCTGCTGCCGGCGGCGCGTTCATCAGAGAGCGAGGCCACGGCGGCGCACATCACTTACCTTTATGGGTGCGTGTGACGGCATCACATCATCGTCAAACGTGTGTGTGTGTGTGTGTACAATAGAAATGTATCTACAAGCAGCTTCCGCAGATCCGCCGTGTCCTCGGAGACACTCTCCGGGGCTCTCTGGGTTTTATCGACTGCGCACGTTGTGAGCGTTGCGCGACGTCTCGGCGACGGTGAAAACATTTTCCCGCCCGCTCGCCGCTCTGCTCCGGATGAGAGCTCGCGGTTCCTAGGACAAACAGCCGATAAGTGTTCACGAGCGCGGCGGGGAATCAAAGGGAAGTTTCAACAGAGTCAGCGGGGAGCGTTTTGCTCCGGAGTGCTCGGCTGCTTCTGCCTCACGATCGCAGCGCGTGACGCAGCCCTCCGCCATCGCTGAGGGGCGAGGGGCGGGGCCTGCTCCACACACACACACACACACACACACACACACACCTGCAGGCTGCTGTCGCTTAGAACAACACCCCTGGAGCTGCTCACACAGTTTCACTGTCTGGTCCCATCAACTCGCAAAACTGTCGACAGGTAAGAGAAACACACACACACACACACACACACACACACACACACACCTTCCTCCTGTCGCTGATGAGCCCCTATATGCAAAACAATCAGAAACAATAACCTCCTCCCCACCTCACATTACCATACACGCGTGTGTGTGTGTGTTTGTGTGTGTGTGTGTGTGTGTGTGTGTGTGTGTGTGTCACCGTGGGTCAGACCTTCAGTCAGCGCCTGTGTCAGTGATCGACTCTGTAATCAAACACATTGTTCTCTGACGGAAACACCGAACGACTCAAATTCAAATCAACACCCTGAAATATCATTCACCTCAACAGGAAAAAGAATGGACAACGCACACACACACACACACACACACGCACGCGCGCGCACACACACAGGTGAGTGATTGAGCGCCGTCTTACCTTGCGGAGACGACACCGTGGAATCTGTGGATGAGAGACAAGGAGGAGCGTTAGCAGTTTGACAGGCCGCGCCGAAAAAGACAAGAGACGCAGGAAACGCGGGAGATGACGGACGTGGTGCCGACGGCGGGAGGGGACACAAACCCCCCAGGAGGACAAACAGACAGGGTGAGGGGTGAGGGGGGGGGGGGTCACTCATCTCAGACCCCGCGGAGGACATCCACTCTACCGCACCCATCCTCACGAGTCAAGTCGGAGTCTAATCCCACTTAATGTTCCCCAGGGATCCCACGGTTTCATTTCTCTTCAATGGACTTGTCCAACATTCATAAATAAAAGACAAAGGAGAAGAAAAAATACGTGTATTTCGTCTCTTTTTTTTTATAACTTTGTACTTTCAGCTCTTGAAATCCCTCTCTGGAAGCTGTCTCCGCTGGCCGCGTGCCCAAGAGGAGCCCGAATGGCCGCCGACGCGGGGAGGGAATAATTGAATCCGAGGTGGATTTGCGGTTACTGGGCTGCGGAGGCGACAATCCCAAAAAAGCTCTGCCTAATTGCCAGAGTGAAGATGGCGTCCATTGTGGGCGGCGGTGTTTATCGAGGCAGCGCGGCGTGGGATTGGACCGAGCGTTCTGGGCTTCGCAACCGGCTCTCCCTCCGGTTATTACATGGTCTGATTGTCCGCCGCGCCACTGTCCGTAAAACGCCGCGCGTCGACCCTAATCTGAGAGGAGGGCTTCGAACAATTAGCGAGCGGCAGCACTCGCGGCCCAGCGCAGTCGAGCTCATCGCTTGAAAGAAGGAAGTCCCCCGGTCCATTTCCCTCTCCCGCCCCTCGGAGGCTTACAGACTCTCACCGCTGTTGAAAACCCCCGGAGCCCCGACGAGGTATCATCCGGCACTCCTGTCCGTCATTTGTTCTATTAGAAAAGACTCGAGTGCGCGACACGCTCCTCGGAGGAGACGATGACTTCCACGGGATTACGGGAGAGAAGAGTTTCATCCGTGGTGACTGAGGGTGTGAGCAGATCCCGTGCCGCCAGATCTTGCGATATTAAACCGCGGCGATATTTCCCGTCACGGACTAGTGACCAGCTGGAGCCGGAATGATGACGGTGTCTGAAAGCGTAGAAGATGCCCCCCGTAGTCTAAATTCTCTGATTTCACCTTCTTAAACGTGAATATGTTCCGGTTTCTTTGCTCCTCTGTGACAGTGAACTGAGTGTCTTTGGTGTGTGGATGAAACAAACATTTTGACATTTTATGAATCAAACAACTGATCGATTATGAAGATAGTCGCAGCCCCAATTGCAAGTTAATTAGTTAAAACAGGTCAAAATGCAACTCCACTGTTTTGCATTTTGGGACTTTCAGTCACATAAAGGGCTTTTTATTCCAGTCATATGTTTCAATATACCATCGAAGTTTTCTTAAAACATTGTGTCAAAATATTGTGTATCGTCTCGTGAGCCAAGTGTCGTCGAAGCCCTCTGTTCTATCTGTTCCACCTTATTTTTGTATTCATTATTCAAATTTTGTAATCATTTCCAACATCTACCTTCAGATAATATTGCACAATATTTCACTCTCGGTGAAAAACACAGCACAGTGGAGAAACAACGAGGAAAGACAAGTTAAACAAACAAAAGATTGGTTGTGATTTTTAATTTGAATATAATAAGGCGTCGTTTATATAATTCAGGGTTATGAATTAATTGGCTCCAGGCACGACGACAGTACCTGCAGTAAACAACCGGCTGCGGCTGCACGAGGTCACTTTCTCATTAACGTACGTACAGGGGAGGAAAATGTGATAACACGCTCTTTATTAACACTGTTCTGATAATGATAAATAGTGATGAATAATGATAATAAGTAATCTGAAGAAAGACCCTTGTTCTCTCTCTGCCTGTAGAACTGATCGCCGTCGCGCATAAATATGTGAAGATAATTTGAAAAAACTCTTCATCGTTGGCTCGCGTTGCTGCGGAGACAGATCTGTGAATATTAATGTGCGATGATCTGATGACGACCGGTCGGAGATTCAGTCTGTTCACTATCAGAGAGGGGAAGTGGCGATAAGACAAGTCATTATCAATTCAGGTGAACGTCTACGTGAAACTTGGATGCCGGTTGATGCCGGTTTGAAGGCAAAATCAGACGAGAGCCAAACAAACACGCTTACAGAATATTATAATATTCAATCTTACACATTTGTATAATCCGCAATTTATCTGAATGTGTTATCTGTTTGATCGATTAATCCAAAGTCATTAAACCAGAAACTCTTGAAACGGCTCAAAATGAAAGTCTATGATTTCATGAATAAATATAAATGGTGAACGTTCCAGAGACAAACACAGACGACTGAGATTTTATTTTGAAACTCTCCCATCCTGTGACGTGGGACGTCTGTTTTCACTTGTGAATAAAAACCTTTGTCCGGTCGGTGAAGATGAGTCACGTAACTCGCGGTCGCCATGGACACGGGAAGCAGAGAGTTAGAAAAGCTTCGAACCGCCGCAACAACCGTCTGCCCTCTGCTTTGGGAGGACGCTCGGGAAGGAACCGCAGGAGGCGGCGAGCTGAACCGCCGGATGGTTGAAGGAAACCATCAGAGGTTTTCACACGACCGTAAGAATTCACTGTAATTATTTAAAATAAAATGAATAATGGCCGTCGGCACTTTGGTCTACATGTGAGTGTCCGGAGGAGAGAGAGGTCCGTACGTCCACGGTCACGTTCTCTCCTAATTCTCTTGCCAGCCGAAGTTGCATTTTGAAACTCTAATATTCCCACATGACAGATAACACACGTCCCCCATGTGCTGTGTTGCAGACGTTGTCGAAAACTGGACGTTTGAAGCTGCGAAATCACGCATCGACTGCGTTGGAGCGAGTGAACCGGAGCAGTTTGGTCGGAACAAGGCGGCGTACCGTGGGCCGCGCACGCCGACCGTAACGCGGCCGCAATGGACCTGTAGACGAAGAAGGAGATAAAACATCAGTCGCCTTGGCAACCGACCCGTACGACATCATGCTGTACGCTTGAGAGAGGAAACACGGGGAGAGGTCCGAAGGAGTTACCGTCGACTGAGCAACTTACCACGGCCGCAAGCAGCAGCTGATCGGTCACGAGAGGCGAATGGTCGCGCCTCGCGTCGGAACGTATTCGCCGTAAGTCGTCTCCATTTTCACATTTCAACTCTTTTTTTGCAAAAGGCGAAAAAACACGTCAAGCCAGCGTGTGAACTTTTCTGCAAATTAGACGAAGTTTCCTTTGGCATGTTGCCGTTTCCATCAATCCGTCGCGCCAGATCATCAACGTGTAGGACGCGAGACACCGAGCCTCATCCCCGCCGTGACTGACGAGCGGGCTCTTGTCCCCGCGTGACGGATGGACCGCGACGGAGCGGCGCCTCAGACGCCGCGTGATGGATCCCACTGAGACGACAGTTACAGAACTATCACTCGTCTTTTCCTTCTTCTTCTTCTTCGTCTCACTTTCTCTCAAATCCTCATTTTTTTGCAGATGAAACAGGACGAAGGGGAAAGACGGATGTTTTTTTCCGTCGCCGCCGCTCTACTCTTTCTCGGGTCGGAGCCGAGAGACCCTCAGATGCTCTGCGGTCGTTAGACTCGGCAAACAGAAGAGACGAGACGCAGCGGAAGTGAATCAGATGATGAACAGTGTTGAACAATCACAGTGTTTAAGAGACTTCATCTCACCGACGTCCTGTAACATACGGCCCCACAGGTGAGACTGTACTACACACGCTGGCTCTTATCATACTGCGACTGCACAGTGAATCCAACCCCCACACTGATTGAATCGGACCGACGGGTTCGATGTGTCCGTCCCGCAGCTCACTCTGCCTGGGGACAGTTTTAAAACATAAATTGTACTTTTGTAATTGATTTTTATCGTTGAAAATCAAGACAAAATGGTAAAAAAAAAACATTTTTGCAAAGGTGAAAAACTGTGGCTAAATAAATGAAAGACGCGTTCGGTTAATTGGCATTCGTGCGAGTGTTTGATTTCTTTCGGTTTCGTTTTTCGCCCTACACTGTTCATTTCGTTGCATCCCTGTGGAAAACTGTATCATCAGTGGAAACGTGTGCAGGTACGAACATGGCGTTCAAGCGTTCAGTCTGCAGAGAAAAACGAAACAAATGCAGCATGTCGTCACATTAATTTTAACCTCCCACTGAAATAAATCATCACCGTGGTGTCATTAGGATAAATTCCAGCGCAGTTCGTCTCTTCATCACACGTCTCTGACAGTTCGAGTCTCGAAATTTAAAGACGCCGCCGAGTGATGGACGGTGACACCGGTCGGTTGTGACCACGGACTGTTAACGGTTCTATACTCAGACTGTGTGATCGGTACATCTCATCTCAGCGTGAGAACTCATGTGAAACATAAAGAAATATGAGCTGGATTCAGATGTTTATCAGCTTAAATGGGGATCTTATGACTTTTTGTTCATATTGCTACATTGCCAGTGTTAGCGTATACAGTCAACAGCTGTTTGCACCAGCATCAAAATATAGTCCTCAACTCAAAAGGAGCCAAAGCTGAGGGAACATAGGGTTGAGTGAACATAGGGTTCAGTGAACTAAGGGTTGAGGGAACATAGGGTTCAGTGAACTAAGGGGTGAGGGAACATAGGGTTGAAGGAACATAGGGTTGAGGGGACTAAGGGTTGAAGGAACATAGGAATGAGGGAACATAAGGTTGAAGGAACATAGGGTTGAGGGGACTAAGGGTTGAGGGAACATAGGAATGAGGGAACATAGGGTTGAGGGGACTAACGGTTGAGGGAACTAAGGGTTGAGGGAACATAGGGTTGAGGGGACTAAGGGTTGAGGGAACATAGGGTTGAGGGAACATAAGGTTGAAGGAACATAGGGTTGAGGGGACTAACGGTTGAGGGAACTAAGGGTTGAGGGAACATAGGGTTGAGGGGACTAAGGGTTGAGGGAACATAGGGTTGAGGGGACTAAGGGTTGAGGGAACATAGGGTTGAGTGAACTAAGGGTTGAGGGAACATAGGGTTGAGGGGACTAAGGGTTGAGGGAACATAGGAATGAGGGAACATAAGGTTGAAGGAACATAGGGTTGAGGGGACTAAGGGTTGAGGGAACATAGGGTTGAGTGAACTAAGGGTTGAAGGAACATAGGGTTGAGGGGACTAAGGGTTGAGGGAACATAGGGTTGAGGGAACATAGGGATGAGGAAACATAAGGTTGAAGGAACATAGACATGCTCCAGTAAACATCTGTTTACATCTGGTCTGAAGAAACACTTCGTAGACGGTGCAGTAGATCTACGTTATAACTGGTTCTAAAAGCACAACGATGGCTGAAGCTCGCCAGCCACAAACCACCGAACCGTTAATCACTGAACATCGTGTACGTTGTCTGTTGTCCTTTGGTTTCACTCCCACGTCTGCACCATCGTTCTGTGACATGATCCCGGAATATGAAAAGCTACCATCTGTTATTGTGTCAACCGAACAG
>NC_061517.1:2827500-2842500 GCF_022379125.1 Scophthalmus maximus | reverse complement strand
GCGCCATGACCAAAATCATTAGCGCTCCCGCCTCCGCACCGCGCAGTGTCTCCGAGTGAGGGGATGGCGGAGCAGCGACGTCCTCACTTGCCCGCCGCTCGAAAAACACTAAATCTGATTACGTTACACCGAATAATACCGACTCATGATTTCGCCGATCCTCTTTATCTCTCTGAATCAGCCGTGATGAGCGGCCGTAAGCCGCGGCTCGTCTGATTGCGGCATTCATAAAAGAACACAATACAGTTAAGAGTGCTCACTCTACATAATGTGGGTTTAAAAACCCCTCGCGCTAATACTCTGAATCATCTCCGCAGCCTTAAAAACCCCCGTCCGGCATCGGTTTCTCATGGATCCGACCCGCTCGTGGCCCCATCACAGATATTGTTTGTGCGACAGTCACGACAGTGATGAAGGGTGTCCACTCTACTTAATGACACACACACACACACACACACACCGACGGGACGCGTCAACATCAAAACGACGGCGGCGGTGGAAACTGACAAACGTTTTTCATTTATTTTTGTTACAGTTTAAACTGTTAAAATCCAAAAAAACATCTCCTGAATGATAAAGTGACTATTCACAACCTTTGATGTTCAGATTGAATCTTTTACAGGCATTTTAATTCTTCTCAAAGGAAAAAGAAGAGAAAAAAAACCTGTACTTTGCCACAACAGGAAAAGATGAACTCACCATGTACAGTTGTGTTTAGTCAGTCTGAAAGTAAATCTGGTAAACTATATTTAGGAGCTCACGTCGCATTAATGTATACCACAAAATGATATCGCCTGACGACTTCATAACACGCACACTTTACAGGAGACACTCTCTTAACACTCTGCTTAATATCGGAAGGAGATAAAATATTCATGCGTTTTAATAATCGGCTCGAGCAAAGACAACACACACACACACACACACACACACACACACACTGACAGGAAGCGTCAATATTAAAACAACGACGGCGGCAACAAATGAATGTTTTCATTTATCACATCCGTTGTGTATTATTATAATTCCAATATCCGGTAAACTACAATTAGTGGTTTATGTCGCAGTAAATGACGCCACAAAATGATATTGGATATAAGAACTTCGGGAAAAAATAAGTTATGTTAAATTGTTCAGTTCTTTCATAACTGTATTTCTCGCCGATTCATAAACCCCCTCACGCCAATATTTTCATAACAAAGTGTTCTGATTTCAGCCCTGGCGCTCTTCTCTACGAAACCTCATAGAAACATCGGCCCCCCGGCGACACCGTGCATCTGCAGCCCGTTCGTTCAGTCATGTGACGAATATTAATACTGTCCTCCTTGTTATTCTCCGTAAACAGCTGAATAAGCTTCATGACGGTGAGGGGTGAAGGTCGCTGCTTTTAATCCGTGTGTCAGAACAACATGTAAACATTTCAAGGGGAAAGTCTGTGGATGAAGTGAAAAAAAAGAAGAAGTAACTAGACTATTAAAGAGCCGAACACGTTCACGGCCAATGAAGCTGAAGTCCTTTATTTAAGAGGACACGTGTAAATCTGAAATTAGCATTTAAAAGTATTTGATTATACTAAAATAACTTCTGCTTCAACCAAACTCTCTCTCTCTCTCTCTCTCTCTCTCTCTCTCTCTCTCTCTCTCTCTCTCTCTGTCTGGAGCAAATTCAACTGTCAATCATCAATCAGTTCAATTCCATGTGTCTAGGCCACATTCACTGTGTCCAGTTGATAACGCAGAGACCAGACACATACAATCTGTGTCTGCGCTCAACTATTCACACGCAAACAAGCCAATAACAACCACGGCTGTTCGACATGGAATAACTGTAGATAAATGTACACACACACACACACACACACACACACACACACACACAATCACAAGTCCCTATCGATCCACTTAAAGACGAAATCGAACCTCAAGATCAGATGACACGCGACGTCGGATTCAAACCGAGTCGACGGCATCTGCGTGGCTGAAAGAAAGAGAAGCTTGCTGTCGTACGGACGGCGTGGGAAGAGACCGGGAGACTGAGGCCGAAGCTTAGTGGACGCTAACCACCCCCAATAAATCCTCAGCCTGTCGGGACCAATGTGTCAATACACGTCTGATGATTCCGAACAGACGTGACGCAGACCTTCGTCCGTCACACACCCGGTGAACAGTCGCCATGTGAGACCTTCCGAGTTTCCATCCACAGCTACAGCGGCTGTTTGACAGTCGGACTCAGACTGGGATCAGTGGCGGGAGAAGTAATGGACTCTTAGATGCGTCACGATTCCCTTTGGGGCGATAATGTCACGATGCAGAAAAATGAATAATGGGACATTTTACAACTCAATTTCCAACATTTGGACGCAACTTCACATCGCCGAGCCACAGACTGTGATCTTAGACTGTGCAATGATTCGACCGGCAGCCGCCGCATGAAAAGCAGGCGTACGGAAGCGTTTATTATTCTTTGGATTCGTCAAGATGCTTCGATTGCCGTGCTCTAATCGGATCGTAGCCCTGTGAAACGAAATGGAATCGTGAGGTGCCTAAAGAGTCCCATACCCTGGCTGAGATACGGGAGAACCACGCTGCTCTCTGATTGGCTGTTAAACCCCGTGTTTGTAGTCTCACCTGTCCAGTCGTTCCAGTGGTGCTGTCGCTTCGGACTCGGAGTGTGTGTGTGTGTGTGTGTGTGTGTGTCATTCAGCCAGTGAGGTAAATATGTTGACAATCACACCGGCTTTATTTGTAATGAACCGCAGAAGCATTTTGACTAACTAATCCTGCCCCTCGACCCACGGCACGCTGCCTTCACCGTCACGATCGGGACCATGGACCGCGTGGGAGGAGGAAACACCTGCAGTGCAAAGTGGACGAGCACAGTAACTCTTCGTCTGCTCCCGTGGTATAATTGCCTTTTTTTTTGTGGAGATGCGACAGAACCTCCAGGCCGCCCCTGCAACAAGCTGACGCAGAGGCATGAATCCGGCTTTGGACCTGGACACACCTGAAGCCCCATCATCTTATCGGCGAAGCCTTAAATCTCCCAGCGTGCGGACAGAACATTGAGTCGGTCGGAGGGAGAGAGAGAGAGAGAGAGAGAGAGAGAGAGAGCGAAGCGGACAGTCGGCGGCTCGACAACAAAAAGGCCCCGAGTGAATGAATCCCGGCGACGCCGAAAAACGCTGCAATTTGTGATCTTAGAAAACTGCTGGACCCCCTGGAGGGGGGGGGCGATCAAAACATTTCTCTCTTCCATTCTCTCCGTCTATTCGAAAAAAGTACTGCGCGAGGCTGAAGGAGGGCGAAATGACTCATCTGCCCTCCCTGCTGTCCTCCGCAGGACAACTGCAGCTCCCCCGAGGGCGACGGATTAGCTCGGCGCGGCGGGATGGGTGACGGCTAACAAAACACTTTTTTTTTAGGACAACAGAAAAAGGACAGGCAGCTGTAAGGAGACTCCTATGTTTGTCCGGTGGGAAAGGGCGATTACATCGTTATACATGAAAGGGAAGCGAAGCGGGGGAGAAAAAGGATCCGCCCCCAAAACTCGATCGCGGCGGCCGTGGGGAGGCCAGCGGAGGTCGACGAGGAGCCGAGCGACGTTTGACCTTTTTGGGGGGCGGATTGAAGAGCCCGGGGCTCGCCGCCCTCGTTCTTAAAGGGACAGCTCAGTGATTTCGAAGTGGGGTTGTATGAGTTACCTATGCACAGCTAATATGTCACCGCGTGGAGGTGCAGTACCACTCCGCAAATCAGCTGTTCACAGCTACCGCGACGAGTTGGCGCCGCGACACACGGCCGAAGTACGCTTGAAAAAAAAAAGTGTCTGGCGGAAAACTAAAGCAGTGAAAAAATACGTCCTTTAGCGTACAATTGAACACATTTTTTAGGAAAAGAGGTTTCTCGGTGGTCCCCTCTGCAACAGTGGGACTCAGACTTACGCTTCTTCCTCTTCTCCTCCAAACTCAGTTCAGTGACATCGCTGATCACCGTCTCCATGAGGTGAAATATTAACTATGCATAAGTAACTGATACAACCCCACTTCAAAATCACTGAACTATCCCTTTAAGGTGTGTTCACGCGAATAATTAGCGTGGCAAGATCACATACAAAGTCAATGCAAAGGCGCAACTAGACGCAGAATTTCGGCTCAAGCGACATATTCGCGCGAGGCGATGACGCGATAGCCAATGAGCGTCGAGATCCCCTCCTCCGTCACTGTGGCCAGACGTCGCGTCAACGTATCAGGAATGGATGATCACGGCCTCGTTTTCCTCCAACGGTTCATGTCTACCTGCGCGTGTGTGTGAGCGTCTTTCCGCGCCAACGACACAAATACGCAAAAGTGCTTCGCTTGCGACCGAACTCGCGCGAGAAACCCATCGCGACGGGTGTGAAACCGCACCGTCACAGTTAGCCGTGTCCGACGGGAGGCCACTGCCGAGGGCGGTGCGGAGGTCAGGGTGACCGAGGAAAAACTGTATTAGAGTTGGATGATTTCACTGAGGCCAGGTCCCGTTTGTTCTTCTGTTTGTATAAAAAGCAAAGCGGAGGCAGATGGAACGGAAGAATCAAACAGGGCCGCCGGGCGCCGCTCGCAGCCTTGGCTGAGGTAAAGAGATAAAGAGGCAGTTCTTTCAATGTCGGCACATTGTGGTCGGAGCGATTGTTTGGCCCAGAGACGACGGGAGAGAGGGAAATGAACACATGCGACGCTCAGAGAAACAGAACGCACTCACCCCCTTCAAGGTTTTCTCACTTAGACAGTTTTTTTTTTTTGTGTGCGTCGCATATTTGCACATAACATCATAATGTGAAAGGAAACGCATCTTCGAGTGCGAGTGGTACGATCGGCGCCTCACTCATCGGTCACAGGGACAGAACCAAGGATTCTTTTCATAATCCGTGAATCTGTCGGCTATTTTCTCGATTGCTTGATTCGTTGTTTGGTTCATGAAATGGTGAAAAAAAATGACAATTGCGTTTTCCCAAAACCTCAAGATGATGTCACAGAGGAGCAAGGAAACCAGAACATATTCACCTTTAAGAAGAAATAAGAGAATTTTAACTTGAACCAATTAATTGATTGTCAATATAGTTGGCGATTAATTTAGTAGTTGATTACTAATCGATTAATCAATGAACTGCGTTTCAGCAGATACAAGATCAGTGTTTAACCTCCAACACACTAGAGGAAAGAGAGAAAAACTGAGAAAGCTGAATATACTTTCCTTTAATATGAACTACGGCACAAAAACTGCAGAAACACAACAAACTGATTTCAACCCCAGAATATTAAATTACATTTACAATTTTACGAATAAATTACACTTACAAGATAAAAGCAATACGAGCTGCAGTCGACGGTCGAGGTCAATTAAGTATTCAGTATTATACGAACGCGCGTCTTCTGATGGAGCTTCGGTCTTTCAGGTTTTCATTCCCCTCAAGAACAATTCCCGATGACAAGCAACGGCGACAACGTGCACACCTCATGAAATAATAACACACACTTCTGTTTTGTTTTTATTCACAGCATTAAACCTGCTATCGCATCGCTCATATAAAAAAAAAAATGAACAAACAGAAAACAGGCCAGCTTGTACCAGAAAGCTTTAGAGCAAATGGCAGTTGTGTAAACTAAAATGGCAATGCGGAAAAAAAAGTCAATTCAATAATAGCTGAAAGCCATTACAACATCGTCATTAACGAGGTTGCCTGTAAAATGCAATTAGCCCCCATCACATTGCTCACGGCGGCGAGGGGGGAGGGGGGAGGGGGGTTGGGGGGGGGGGGGGGGGGCTGGATGAGTGACGCACACACCGAGCATACGAAACAGCGACATAGAAGAGAGGATGGAAATGTTCTGTGTTGTACTATTTCACTTTTACTGCAGGTGCCGCAGTTGAATCCCCCCAAACTAAGACTGTGACGCTTCGAACGACAACAAAACCAACCAACCGCCGGGAAACGTCCCGGGCCGCCGCCGCCAGAGACTGTTACGCGAAGGAGGACGAGGTCGCGGCTAAATGAATGACGAGCAACTGCTGTCGCACGAGACAGACTTCCAGATGGCGTCCTCGGAGACGAGCGGCAGCCGTCGTCAAGGTCGCGGCCGACAAGCCGCTGCTCGGGGCCGAGTCTGGGTCTCGACGCGCGATGTGACGTTGAACCGAGATTCATTTCAATCCGTGTTAATGTCATGAGCTGTGAACATTGGTGTTACGGTTCCGGTTCCAAAAGCTGCTGGGCCCGGGTTTTTTTTTTCTTTTGTTTCAGTCTGGATTAACAGAGACGCGACGGAGATCGTTTCGGTTTTAAAACTTTAGAAAAAATCTCCGCTTGACGACAAAGACGACTCAGAGCGGAAGTTTTGAAAAAAGGCACCACCGACCTACATCACCTCGAGCAGCTGGCGCCTGCAAATCCACGAATCCACTCAGAAACCAAAACAGGCTCAGAAACATTTTACCCAATGATGATAAGAGATCCGCTGCCAAGACATGCCAGAGTATGAAACACGCAGCATGCCAGGAACAATGAATTAGAATAAATTACATCGGCATGAGATAACAAATCAAGATCATCTTATCGGGCCCCCTCGCACACTGCATCCGCTGCAATTAAATTATAAAACACTGCGGGTACGGTAGCAGCGTATTACTGGGTACACGTCTCCTCTCAATAAACACGACTGGATCAAATCATCAGTACACGTCTGCACCGTGGTGTAAAATATATCACGATATCAGTCAAATGACCACTTCTGTCAAGTTTCCCAGTTGTGAGACGTGAAGATTGAGTTAATTTTGGTTTAAATATTATTTGTTTTCTGTGAAGAGTTCAAAATGACAAATGCACTGTACAAAATGATACTAATTTAACTTCTTTCGACACAGTTTGCTGCGCACGTGATGCTACGGCTTGGCTTCTTGGCGGACTTTAAATAGCCCAAATATCTCCACGCCTCGGGCCGCTGTGACTCTATTGCAGCCACGCGATTGGTTGGGCACGGCGCTATCCTCATCCTCAGCCTGTGAAAACATGGATGGAATTGGTTCCATCGAAGTCGTATCTACCGTGTCTTTTAATTCTATCGGGGGAAAAGTTATTTCGCCATAATTATCTTTATTATCGTTTCATCGCCGCCGCCCTGACGTGCGCTCGGTCGGACATCACGCAGGGGTTTTTTTTTTTAACTGACAAAGAGGAGGAGTGAGGTCCGTTCTAATGTCCAGTGAAACGATCCGGTGGTTTGTGTTCACGCCGTGTACGACGAGAAGAAGTCCAGGGCTGCAGTGCATGAAAAAAGAGAAAGGAAAAAAAGGCTTCAATCTGTCACACAGTGCACAGCCTCGGTCTCCGCCTCTCACTGAACAGTGGTGTGTGTGTGTGTGTGTGTGTGTGTGTGTGTGTGTGTGTGTGTGCCTGCCTCGCTCTACCTCCATCGCTCCCTCGCTGACGTTCAGGGACGCAGCGCTGGACCGTCGCCAGTCCACCCAACAAAGCCGCCACGGCCAAAAGAGACACCGCGCGGTGTTTGCGTCTGTTATTTCTCTCTCTGTGCCGCCGGCGATAACGCTGACGTGACCGATCGCATCCCGACCGTCTTTTTTCTAAATATGCGTCTCCTACACCCGCAGCCCCTGCCGTCAGATACCGAAAAACAGCCCCCGTCTAATCCCCCAAAGACACAAGGAGCCATGGATTACAGCCGGAGGGAATCCACGGGCGGCTCGACACCGAAAAAAGGAAAGAAAGAAAGAAAGAAAGAAAGAAAGAGAGAAAGAGAGAAAGAGAGAGAGAGAGAGAGGCACGTTGGATTGTTGTGCAGATGAGGTCGGATGATTATCAGCAGGAAGCGGAGCCCGCGGAGGAACGAGGCACCCCGCGCCCTCGGCCCTCTCGAACGAGCCCCGCGCACCGGCTGAAAGACGCTGATGCTTCTCTTCATGGAGGAGTGAATGAGAGGCAGAGCCATTAGATGAATGAGGACTCCGGGGGGGGGGGCGCGATCCGAGCGGAACACTAGATGCTGCATAAATATGAGTGTAAAACCGAAAAGGGCTGGCGTGAAGGGCCACCATTTGCAGGAATAGCAAGTAGCGTGTGCGTGTGTGTGCGTGTGTGTGTGTGTGTGCGTGTGTGTGTGTGAGATACGGGGTTCAACCGTTCAACCGCGAACACGAGGGATGTTCACACTCACCGATTGGAGTAGAGTTGATAGAAAAGGGTCCGTGCACAAATACCAACATTTTTTTCCACAGATATGATCACACTGATGTCGACCCCCTGATCTTTTTTATTAACTGTACGGATAATAACTAAAGGTCACATCGACGGGGATGTGAACGTGAGGCTGTAGTTCTTTTTTTTTTTTCATTTAACAGACACAGCATGAAAACGCACAGTTAGTTCCACCGGCTGACGTCTCTTTGGAGAACAAATGGACGCTTCACCTCAGAGAGAGCTGACTTCACATGGATGATTGCTCACAGGCGTCCCACGTCTCATCACTCTGTAACCAGAGTCGGACCGGTGTCCGTCCTCTCCGCTCCGTGCCTTAGATCAAATGCGGCGCGGTACTTTTGCCAAAGATTCAGCTTCTTGACTGGCGACAGCGATCCCCCCGACACAAGGACACAACTGGCTCTCTTCAGAGGCGCCACAGTGATGTGGAGCATGGCGTTAGAACCATAGGCCTGGGAGCCCGGACGCATTCTGGGAGCTCCGTTTCCATTTGCTCTGCCGGACTCACGGTCCGGATCTCGTCCGTCGGGAAGCGATTTCCCACCGGCAGGAAAACCTGCTGGTCCAATCGCAAGACGTGATCTGCTAATGGGCGGGGTTTATGTACCGCGACGCGGAGAGAAGCGGCTTTTGTAAAGGACCATGATGGCCGTCGCTGATGAACGAGCATTTGACTCAAAGTACCCGATACGTCCACATTTCTCCCACAAAAACGACAAGACTCGTTCACATCACCTCTCCTTGTTTTCGCTGAACGCCACTTCACACCCCAGCTCCTATTCTAACTGTATCTGACCTGATTGATGTAATGTGTGGTCACTGACGCCTGCTCTGTTCTGCGCTGTGGGCATTTAGCTGCTGCTCTCCCTGCCTCACATACCATGAAGGCTCGTGGAAAGGGGTAGGGAGATGTGCTCTCCCTACATCAGGCTTTCATACCGCCAAATAGAAGTAATTTGTTTGTTGAAATGAATTAATTTTGACTGTAGTGCTACTGCGGGGATGTGCTGAGCCAATACAGATTCATCCATGTTATAAGAGTCGCCTTTATTAATAACCAGAATAATATTTTGGATCATTTCAAAGTTATGAATGTTTTTTCTTCTACCTTCCTCACAAAGATCTGTCTGGATACGTTGCAGGAATGAACCTCATTTGCCGTTGGATGAAAAAAGACAGCGTTTTCTGTCGGTGCCGTTGCTCATGAAAAACAGTGCGATCGTGGCGCAGCGCAGCCCAGTCTGTCGGCTGCGAGCAGAAGACTCAGTCATCACCTTCTCCTGTCGTCGCGGGCATTAAGCAGTCGGAGGAGCTGGCGAGGCTGCAGAGGATTAACCGCCGTGTTTACACGGCGACAGGAAACCGGGACTTTAAACAGGGGAAGCTCTCCGGTCCAAGTTTGGATCTGGACGCGTCTCTCGCTCTGTGTTTGGCGGGGGAGTCGAGGAGATGGAGCGGGTTTGTTTTTACAGCTATTACAGGAACCGGAGCCACATGTTTGATTGGGATCTGATGTCCTGCCTTCATGTAAGAGCCCCATCATTTACTTTTACTGCCCGATGAGGAAAGCCCAAGTATGTCGCCATGTGTCAGAGCCGAGCCTGCGCCGACAGCGGGCCGAGTTTTCCACTGAACATACTGAGTGGGTTGAGCACGTGGGGTGCATTAGGGTCACACACACACACACACACACACACACACACACACACACCAGTTACGATTGAATCATTCCAGTCAAGCGTCGCCTGTTCAACCGAGCATATCTCTCCGTCTCCTTTTCTATTTCTTTTCTTCAGCTCGGAAGAAGTGTCATTTTTGGTTCCGCGTGTGCGTGCGCTCACCATTCAGTCTACACTTTGGGGCAGCGCCGTCTGCACTTCCTGATTTTGTTTCCATAGTGACGGAACACTTCCCTCCCAGCGGTGATGGATTCTAAACTAACGCAGCGGCCGCGAGGACACGCAGATCAACCGCGCTGACAGCGGTGATAACTTTCTCCAGACTCCCCCCCCCCCCCCCCCCCCCCCCCCCCCCCCCCCCCCCCCCAGGTCTCTCTCATCCCTCAGCACACGTCCACTCGTTTCGCATGTCAACATTTTTTTGCAGCGCTGATGGATAAGAATCTCACGACATGCCGGGCCGCGGTGGATGGCCAGGCTGTGGTGCAGGAAAAGAAAAAAAAATGAATCTAGTGACAGGCGTACGAGTGTGATCATCGAGCTTCCATCCGAAGTGCAGTGGCGGGGAAGCGAGAGTCGACCTCGTGAATCACCGAGTGCAACCTGCACACAGCAGTGAATAATTCTCATCTGCGGCTTTTTGCAAGGGAAGCGATAAATCCCCGGGAGGAGTTTCCCCCGTATACTGTTCAGTTGGAGATCTACAGCTACAGGAGACGTTAACATTTACATTCGGCACCTTTAGTTCACCTGCAGCGCGGCGGCGGCGGCGGCGGCGGCCGACCCCTGGACGAACCCGTGCGCCGTTTGTTGTCAGACTAATGAATCTGCCATTATTAATTATTTCTCGAAGGCTGGGATACAGAGAGAGAGTACGACTGGGACAAGGGAACTAATGAGACGACTCCAACGCCGCCGCGCCTCTTTCCTTTTTCAAGTGGTGATGGCCTTGAGGTGCCTGTAAGTTTGCTGCCGATAGCGGATGTTGGTGGAGGCCCACACCTGGACACGCGGGATGAGGAGGTGGCGACTCTTGCCGGCGGCGGCGCCGCTCGCCGCCCTTGAGCTGATAAAGGAGCCGGGCGCGGCGCCGAAGCGAGAAGCCGATAACGGCGGGCGGGAGGAGGCGCGCGCCGGACCGCGACGAACGCGGGCTGCACCCGAACAACCGGAGGCAGGGTGTTGAAATCAGAGAATTGAGTTGAAATCAGAGAATTGTTACTTTTTGGTGATTTAATTAAAAAGTTAATTAACTGTTGCAGCTGTAATACATATATATATATATATATATATATATTTATATATATAGAAAGAGAGAGAGAGAGAGAAGGGTTTCAGAAAACTACCACAAAGATTATATGCTCAATAACAATGTTGGTCATATTTATATATATATTTATATGGCTATATTTTTGGAATCCACTACAATAAATCCTCAGTGGATGCGATGCCACATCTGGTGGAGCAACGCGTGCCCCCTCCACAGAACTGCAGCGCAGTGCACTGTAGAAAAAGAATTCAATTTAGCACCAGTGCGCGGTGGAAGCTTTTCGGGGGGGGGGGCTAAGTAGGTGGCTGCGCGGGAGGATGGATGGCGGCCCCGGCGTCCTCCAAAGTCGCCCGTTGTAGGCCAGAGTCGAGTTCAACCTTCATCTATCAGCCGCGCCGCTTCGGCCACTATAACTCATCTTCACCTACACAACAAGATACATACGGGCTGGACGAGCGCGGAGGTGGAGGGAGGACGCGGGGAGAGATCGCCGGCGTCCTCTGCTCCAATACTTTTTCGAATTAAAGGAGGTCTGCACACAGTCTCTCGCAGAGGAACGACGACAACACTCGCCGATGTACACGAAGTGCGTGTGTGTGTGTGTGTGTGTGTGTGTGTGTCAGCGGCCGCTTCCGTTGGATTACCCGAGGACACGCCCGTCCGTCTTTTTGCTGCGACGAGCTCCTCGTCGATTAAAAAGCCCGCTGATGAATTGATTATGCCCCGAGGCCGCCCGCTGGCCGCCGTCTGGCAACAATCGGACTCAATAGCAAATCAATATTGCGTAAAGCGGTTATCATGGCCCACATCGATCGTATCAAAGTGCACGGGGGTAGAGATCGGAGCTCAAAATGTGGTTAGATCGTGAAGGACAGGAGTCATTATATTTGACCTAAATGAACGAGTGAAGAAAAAAAACCACACACACACACACACACACACACGGCGGATGGTTGTGTGTGTGTGTGTCTCTGTCCGAGCAGGTGTTCCCCGTCTCCTGAGGAGCGCTCTACATACAGTCACCTTGCGCCGCGTCTGTCCTGCCTCCGAACGCCACTGAGCACTGGGTCGACCCGACGGGCCCGACTGGGGGAGTCCTGTTTATTCTCAGCAACAACGAGGCGGAACGGAGTGAGAGAGAGGGAGAGAGGGAGAGAGGGATGACACTCTCTGACGCAGAGAGAGAGAGAGAGAGCAAACACCACGTACCTGCTGGTGACCTGACAGGATGTTACATCTTTAAGTGAAACCGAAAAGCCGCCAGTCGCCGTGATGCAGTGTGACGTGTTTGTGCCTCTGTCTGATGAAGAGCGCGGCCGCGGCGCTTCATCATCGCGGCGGACGGACAGAGAGTGAGTGAGTGAGCGAACGCCCGCCGTGCCCTCCTCCTCAGCAGACATGAGGGGGGGAAACAAGTGGAGCAGGGACATGAACAAAGGAGGAGAGAGAGAGAGAGAGAGAGAGAGAGAGGACGCACTGCACAAAACGTCCACCTCCAAGATTCATTTGTGTCGCAATTTTTTTTCTTTCAATTCTGCCGTAAATCCTGTTTTAATTAAGGGGAGAGGAACGTGGCTGCCAAAAGGCCTGTGATCATTCCACCGGTTTTTCGACTCGCAACTTGATTTGAGTGTAAATATCAAAGAGGCAACCCGAACGACGAGTGACGCTCGGCTCTCACCCAGAGAAACAGCTTCCCAGTGTCGCAACGTCCTCGTTTTCTACAGTGTAGCATCATGACGCCGTCATGGCGACGGAAGCCGAAGTTCATGTCGGCCGGAGAAAGAGTCTGAACGATTGATTGATCGATCGACTGGAGAGCGAAACTCAGCAGAGCAGAACGATGTGGAGGGGGCGCGGGGGGGGGGGCTTTGTTTTCATGCCGTGTGGGGATTAGGGGCATGACACCAATCCAAACAGAGCTAAAGACTCGAAACAGGAGTTAATGGAGCGCGAGCGCACACACACACACACACACACACACACACACACACACACACACACACACAAACACAAACACACACAGTAGCACAATAGTTGTTTTGGGGTCACGAGACTCGGGGGGGGGGGGGGGGGGGGGGGGGGGGGGGGGTTGGGGCGAAAGTTGAAGTCAGGGGTCCGAAATGGAAGGAAATCGAAAAACCGGCGATCGGTGAGAGAAACACGAGTCGGAGGAGGCGGAATTTCTAAAGAACGAAAAATGTCGAGTGTTCAGATCTTGGACGTGCGATCGGGAGCGACGGAACAGTGAGAGGGATGTTTCTGAGGATGAAGGTGTGTGTGTGTGTGTGTGTGTGTGTGTGTGTGTGTGTGTGTGTCCCGTCAGATACAGGACCACTCCAGCATTTAATCTCACCACTCAGACAAACCCGCGAGCTCGAGGAGGACGGACGGACTCCACGGTTCCAGTCGGTCCGACGACGACTCAACTCTTTTTCCTTTCCTGTTTTTAACCGCGACACTTGAACCCCTCCGCCGCGTTCCCCCCGCGTGATGGAGTTCACCCCTCGGGAAAAAAAAGAAGACAACACCAAGACAGTCCCACTCCGCCCCTCGGAAAAGATGACAAGCTATAAAAAGTCGCGTCATTCGCCCGTGGGCGGAATGTAACGGCGGTATACAGTACGAGACGAGGCCGAGTTGTGCCATCACCCCCCCCCCCAGAAAGCAATATGAGAAAAACGTGCTTTTTTTGGGGGGGGGGTTGTTATTTCCATTCCCATTTCCATTAACACTGACATTTCGTCGGAAATGAAAACCTCCCGGGGGGAAACTTAAGAGCCGAGGAGGAGATGAAGTAATAAAGATCGAGCCTCAGAGTGTGTGTTGAGTGTGTGTTGAATGTGTGTTGAGTGTGTGTTGAGTGTGTGTTGAGTGTGTTGAGTGTGTGTTCAGTGTGTGTTCAGTGTGTGTTCAGTGTGTGTTGAGTGTGTGTTGAGTGTGTGTTCAGTGTGTGTTGAGTGTGTGTTGAGTGTGTGTTCAGTGTGTGTTGAGTGTGTGTTCAGTGTGTGTTGAGTGTGTGTTGAGTGTGTGTTGAGTGTGTGTTGAGTGTGTTGAGTGTGTGTTCAGTGTGTGTTCAGTGTGTGTTCAGTGTGTGTCGAGTGTGTGTTGAGTGTGTGTTCAGTGTGTGTTCAGTGTGTGTTCAGTGTGTGTTGAGTGTGTGTTGAGTGTGTGTTCAGTGTGTGTCCAGTGTGTGTCTGGGAGAATGTGATGACCTGGACGTGTGTGGCCCAATGCTTTTGTCAACGCGATGACGCCGCGGGTGTCCGCTCGGGCGCCGCTCGGGCGCCGCTCCGTTTGCGCGGCCCGCGCTGCGTCATTTGCAAAGTCATCAGACGCCATTAACCCGCTCCCCCTGCTGAGCTCTGCTCGCTCTCGACGCCCTCGACGCCCAGATCTCCTCTTGATGGGACGTTAATGATTCCCTCTGCCGTGGGATGATTCTGCTTGTCTCTCTCCCTCTCTCTCTCCTCACCGATTGGAGAGCAGGGGATCCGACAGGCCTTTTTGTTTGTTGCTTCGTTCTGTTTCCCCCCGAGGCGGAGTGATCGACGGGGGGGGGGGGGGGGGGTAATGCAACAAGTGCACATGTCGGCCTCCCGCTCAGACATGCACATACATCCAGACACGTGAGCCTCCGCGGGGCCGCGGCTCTGTCGGCTCCACCGGTGGCTTACGGATCAACGGCATTCGTGAATTCATATGAAGAAATAAGAAACATCCCATTCATAGAGTAGTAAAAATGACTATTGTGAAGGTTAATGACGAAAACAAATCATTGCTTTTTGCTTAAAACAGGAG
>NC_061517.1:2820000-2822500 GCF_022379125.1 Scophthalmus maximus | reverse complement strand
ACCAGGGACCAGGGACCAGGAACCGGGGACCGGGGACCAGGGACCAGGGACCGACCGGCGGCAGGGACCAGGGACCAGGGACCAACCGGCAGCAGGGACCAGGGACCAGGGACCAGGGACCAGGGACCAACCGGCAGCAGGGACCAGGGACCAGGGACCAGGGACCAACCGGCAGCAGGGACCAGGGACCAGGGACCAGGGACCAGGGACCAGCCGGCAGCAGGGACCAGGGACCAGGGACCAGGGACCAGGGACCAGGGACCGACCGGCGGCAGGGACCAGGGACCAGGGACCAACCGGCAGCAGGGACCAGGGACCAGGGACCAGGGACCAGGGACCAGGGACCAGCCGGCAGCAGGGACCGCGTGCGTCCAGAAAAGAGGAAACATCAACTCCGGCCGAAGCCATCACGCGAACAGTGTTCGTAGATTAGAACTGCGGTTCAGGCGGTTTCTGCAGAGCGAGAGGACTGCAGCTCTTCTTTCGGAGAGAAGACGCTCTGTTCCCTGTTTCATAAAGATTTGATCAGATAGTTGGAAAGGCTGCAGGTTGTTCGCGAAGGTTCGCCTCCATCCTTGCTCCTTCCTGAACCACTGTGACTGAATGCCAAGCCGAATATTTCACATCACCCACTCGGCCAGAGACGCTGCCCCGGGAAAAGATCGGTGCCGTGTATCTCTGATCCCATGTGTGATATTCATACAAGTTTACAACAAAGTTACAGGGATGAAAAAGAACTACTGTACACGTAGGACTGTGTTGTCCAGGGAGAAGAGGTGTTTCTACGTGAGCCTCAGACTGGCGCAACATGTCAGATCCATACATCGGCCCGACAGGGGTCATTACAGATTGTGTGTCTCACGTGTGTAACCATATCTGAGCATCGTCACAGATGGAAATATTGGTTTTACCTGAAAGGAACTTGTAGGCAACAGTTTTTTTAATTCATTTTTTGTTTTGTTTTGTATTAATCTATGTATTTTACTGTGATTTTACTGAGATTTTAATTTTATTGCTACACCGTCTATTCGTGCAAGTTAAGTGTGTGTGTGTGTGTGTGTGTGCGTGTGTGTGGGGGGGGGGGGGGGGGGGGGGTCTGTGTGTTTGTGTGTGTGCATAGGGGTGTATGCCTGTTGTATGAGAAAATGATAATGATACGTCACGTTTGGTTTGTTGAAGAACGAATGTCTGGCCTCGGCACACACACACACACACACACACACACAGACACACACACACACACACACACACACACATCCCAATCCTTAAATATCTCACATTTCACTGAACATCTCTGCTTCCCAAAGTGAGAAACCAGGGAGGGAGCGAGAGGGAGAGGGGTTTCTATGGTGTGTGTGTGTGTGTGTGTGTGTGTGTGTGTGTGTGTGTGTGTGTGTTTGTGAGGTACAAGGTGCTTTGTTCTTGTTAGAGCTGCAACAGTTAATCGATTAGTAATCGACGACTGAATAAATCGCCAACTATTATGATAATCGATGAATCGGTTCAAATTCTCTGATTTCAGCGTATTAAACGTGAATATGTTTCTGGTTCGTTCGCTCCTCTGTGTCATTGAACTGAATATCTTTGGCGTGTGGACAAATCAAAACATCATCTTGAGGGTTTTGGGGAAACACGGTCGACGACTTTCTCCATTTTACGACCTTTTATGGACTGAACGACAGATCAATAATCGACAGATCAATCGACAATGAAAACGACTGTTGGTTGCAGCTCTGGAAAAAAAACAACTCTCCACGGAAAATCTCTCCGGTGACGCGGTGGTCACTTCACTTCCTGGCGGCCACTTCACTTCCTGGCGGCCACACCAAACAAAGCGTCGCCTCGTGCTGCGTTCAAACACCGCAAGCGACGGCAGTCACTCGCAACGAGCGCCTGGAATCCATACGCAAATATTGGGGGATTCGTGGCTATTGATGTTATTTCTTGACCTCTTTCTGCCGACATATTAGAATTCAAAAATAGCATTCCTTGGGTAATGGGCGAACGCAGTGATGCGGAGGCATATTTTATATGATTCTCTTGTTTTGAATGACAAGAGAAAAACCCACCGGCACGGCACGGGGGGGGGGGGGGGGGCAGAAGAAGAGGAAGACACTGAGGCAGAGAGAAAGAAAGAGGGAGAGAGAGAGAGAGAGAGAGAGAGAGAGAGAGAGAGAGAGAGAGAGAGATTGGGCAGATTAAGGGTGCGTTGCTGTGTCTGAGCTTCATAGACACATAAGGTTGATTCATGTTGATCGTTGTTGCTCGTCAGCGGCGGAGACGTGGCCACAATGGCCCTTTGTGCCGAGCTCAGCTCCTCCATCGCCGCAGGGCAACAATTATTGAACACATCCAGCCAATGCGCCGCGTCTCTGGTTAACTGCCCCCCCCCCCAAATGACAGCGTCTCCATAAAACTGGAATATCAAATAAAAAATAAAAACACACACACACACACACACACACACACACACACACACACACACACACCAGCAGATGTG
>NC_061517.1:2682500-2805000 GCF_022379125.1 Scophthalmus maximus | reverse complement strand
CGGGACGTCAGAGCGTCAGAGCGACGGGACGTCAGAGCGACGGGACGTCAGAGCGTCAGAGCGACGGGACGTCAGAGCGACGGGACGTCAGAGCGTCAGAGCGACGGGACGTCATAGCGTCAGAGCGACGGGACGTCAGAGCGACGGGACGTCAGAGCGTCAGAGCGACGGGACGTCAGAGCGTCAGAGCGACGGGACGTCAGAGCGTCAGAGCGACGGGACGTCAGACCGACGGGACCTCAGAGTGACGGGACGTCAGAGCGACGGGACGTCAGAGCGACGGGACCTCAGAGTGACGGGACGTCAGAGCGACGGGACGTCAGAGCTGTAGAGCGAGAGAATGAATGAATGGGAATGGGATGAGTCCCATGCATGTACTCCGGAGTCACCACACCTTAGGCACTGTAAGAAGTAAACAAAGTAACAAATGATAATAAAGATCATAAAATAAAAGTCTATTCTGAAGGGATTTGTAAAAAATAAATAAATAAATAAATAAATAAATAATTTAATTACTGCTCCACTGTACTCACACGTGTGCTCGGCTCTAGAGTTAATAAACTTTTCATATTACTATTTATGTTTCATGCATTTTTCAGAATTCCCCGCTGAACCTCTGTCAAAGGCCGGGAGGTCCAATCAGAGCCCGGCTTCTTTTACGAACACATCAATATTAATACAAAAGACAAGAAGCAGGGATTAAGATGACTCAAGTGATTTCTATGGTCCGCTGTAATTAACGGAAATGATTAGTAGTTTTTTATTGCGTGTTGAACATTCCCCTCAGGAGCTCCACAGGGTCATTCACACGCTGTGATCACGTCCAAACACTCAGAACAAATAAAGAGTCTGATCTCTCACGTTTTTTAATTTAGTTTTGAACTTTGACGACATCATGTGATACCCTCTGAAACCGCCAACATACATAAACTCGCACAAACTACATTAATGATATAGAAAAAAAAGGTCTGCAGACGAATCTGTGATGTGATCGAGTTATTACAACGTGCACGGTTATTCAAAGTTAACGTATGAATGAGATGATGAATCTATTTGTACAGTCCGTGTATGTGGCGTGTAAAGTGTGTGTGGCCATGCTCTTCTGAGCTGACTGAATATAATGGAATCATCCGCTGTAACATGATTGTTTTTTTAAATATATGACATCATTACACATGACGCTGAAAAAAAATATGATCTTCCGGTCCAATTTTTGTATTCCTGTATTTTGCAAGTGGACAAAAAATCACGAATTGAAACAATACATTGATTAACAACAAATTTGATCAACAGATTAATCGATTATTAAATTTAAGTAAAATAAATGTGTCATCCCGCTTGACAGGAATCTGGGTTTTCGTCTTTGTTGCTAGTTACATTAGTGTCTGTTTCTATTAAGTCAGAGTTTGTTGCACCATTAGAAGAATCTTTAATTAATATTTCCCTCAGCGCTCAGACGCCCGACAGGCCTCGGACGAGGGTCACGGCGCTGAACGTCATGTCACTTCCCATTGTCCCGCTAACAGGTCTGTGGGCGACGTGGGCGCGAGATCCCGGGGCAGAAAGCCACTCATCAAAAATGATTCTGGTCAATTGCCTTTTGTTATTAGAAACACTCCATTACATCCTGATACAAATACATTAACTGTCCCCGGATGAAAGGTGATGATGATTCCTCCTCCTCCTCCTCCTCCTCCTCTCCCGGCTGCCATCTTTGTTTCTGTGCGTGCCTCGGCATTGGCTGCGTCGGTGGCTAAATGGGAAGGTATGAAATCAAGCAAATGAATTGTGCTCTTTGACCGGCTGACAGCCGTGGTGCCTGTCACTGCTGCTTAGTGTGACGCCGGGGGGGGGGGGGCCGTGGTGGAGGAGCCAAGCCTGGACGTCAACTGCCAAGTCTGGACCGAAACGCTCAGCGGGCCTGAGGGACACCAGCAGAGCAGGGAGGGAAGAGAGGACGAAGGCAGGACAAGACTGGAAGACCAGAGAGAGAGAGAGAGAGAGACAGAGAGAGAGAGAGAGAGAGAGAGAGAGAGAGACAGAGAGAGAGAGAGAGAGAGACAGAGAGAGAGAGAGAGAGAGAGAGAGAGAGAGAGAGAGAGGGACGGAGACTGAAGAATAAGAGACAGAGGCTGCCGTCGAATTAGCAAATTTTGATTATGAAGTTTCCTAAATCTTGACGTGACCCAGAAGTATTTCGTCAGAAGCCCTCGATAAAAGCCGTTCGGATTCTCTAAATGCTTCGGAGAGGAGCTTCGATTTGTTTCCTCCTTCAGCAGAGAGACGCTGGAGCTTCCTGTGCGAAAGGAAAGGAGAAACAGACGCCCCGCGATTCGTCGCGGCGGCGATATTTAACGTGACGCGCCACGAACACACGAACACAAACGATTCAATCTGAAGTAGAAGTAGAAGGAGAAGGAGAGTATGAATATGACCCAGAAGAGACGTCATCATGTCGGTTACTGTTGAATATGAATCATAACATGTGATGTCACACGGTGGTGAAACACTGAAACGTGCCGACGGAGCCGCTGAGGCTTTTTTTGTAGTTCATCTTTCGGAAATCTGTAGTTGCACCACGACAGACGCATCGACGACATCCGCCGTCGCACGGCGACGTAGTTCAGTGAAGGTGGAGTCGGACTCTCTGAGCGGCGCGGTGGGCGTTTCCTATGAACCCCCGTGACCTTTCCTTGACCTGGCGAGGTCAAGGAACAGTAGAGAGGAGAGGACGGTGAGAAGGACGATCAGGATCCAGGCGGAGAGAGAATGTAGCACAAATACGAGTTGGGGGGTTGGGGGGGGGGGGTCTGGAAACCTTCAAAGTGTTGAAGCAGTTGAAATTTATTGCAAATAACTGCTCCTGATGCTGCGCCGTTTCAATTTCACACAACACAATCCACAGCTCTGCAGCGAATGTGTCCCCGTCAGCATCACTTAGGCTTCTGCTGCTCTCTGTCTCACACGTCGCACCCCCCCCCCTCCCCCCCTCCCCTCCTCCGTCTCCCTCTCTTCCACCAACTTATCGCTCCCATCTCTTTTTTAATGTTCTTTTTCTTTGTTTTTAAATGGTTCGATCACGGCCCACAGACAGACAGAAGCCGGGGAAACGGGCGGTCGACTGAGCGAGGAGAGAGACTATAATAGACAAATAGAGAGAGATGGGGAAAAAGAGGAATGGGGACAGGAATAAATTCGGGGGGAGGAGGTTGAGGAAAAATGATGTGCAACTTGGAGAGAAAAACAAAGGAGACCGTGAGTGTGGAAGGGGAAGAGGGAGGAAGGCCCGAAGGACGGAGCCTGTTAAAGCTCTGCTGGCAAAGGACGCTTCATTAGTTGGTCTGATGATGAACTGTCCTCCAGGTTCTGACTCGGGACGCGCGCCCGCCGCCTCCTCACAACCACCGGCCGGTCGGACAGACGCAGGGATGAAGGGGTGCACGGACGGTTCGGGAGAATACTGTTCATTTGGGCCGAGTGTGTGAATAATTCATCCATAGGATGAAGAGAAGCGCCGGGTTCATAATGAGGCAGAGGCCACTTTCATCCTCCACGAGTCTGAAGAGCCTTTATCCTTTTTTTCCTTCTTTCTTCCCCCCAACTACATCTGCTTAAAAAAATGAAAAAGGCTTCTGTGTAACTTTAACTCTGCGTCTCCGACAAAAAGCTGCATCCGTCGAAACCGGAGCGGTTGTCGCCATCGGGATGAGAATCTGCGCTGCTGTACATGCCGCACAGCCGGATCAGCTTCGCCGGCGCCATGACGAGCAGCGGCCGGGAGGCGGGAGGAGGCAGAGAGACGAGGACGAGAGACGAAGGACGAAAGGGAGGAGAGGAGAGGAGATGAGAAGAGAAGAGCTGCACTCGGTCTGCGGAGGTTTGATAAGAGTTATTATTTCATTATCTCTCCCTCGGCCGCGTCCTGAGCTGGCAAACACAGGTGCACACACACACACACACACAGACAGACACACACACACACACACACACAGAGTTAAGATAGAGAGAGAGGGGGAGGGGGGGCAGAGAAAGACGACGCTGATTAAGGAAATTTTAATGAGGGGATGAGGGATAAGAAAAACAGGCGACAGAGAATTTACCACAAGTTATTGAAACTGTGAGGGAAGCGGTTGTTTAACCTTTACCCATAATTCACCCATGATTCATCACTCACTCACTCACTCACACACACACACACACACACACACACACACACACACACACACACACACACACACACACACACACACACACACACACACACACACACACACACACACACACACACACACACACACACACACACACACACACACACACACACACACACACTCGGTTGTGTTTTTCCAAAGGGGAGAGGTCAGGGGTCAAAAGAAAAGGGACGTATGCAGATCCAGGTGAAAATTACCGCTTTCTTCACTTGGCTTTCCCTTCTCATTAGAGTAATTATGCAGTTATGACGGAGAAAGATCCCCTATTGCACAGCTGAATTCCTAATCATCGCGCCGTGGCCTTCCAACGCGTCATGCACTTCCTTCTTCAGATGTGACAAGGAAAAATCGAGGAAACGGATCGGCACCCGAGACCCGAGCTTCCCCTGGAACGGAGCCGGTGACTGACGATGACGATGACGATGATGATCAGTTGTCGGCGAGGTCGTATTTGCACAGATGAATGCGATGCGCCGGTCAGCACCTTTTAGCGCCAGTGTTTGTTCAGCCGCGTCGGCCGGCGTCAAGGGAGGAAGCCGTCCCGAGAAGAAAACTGCTGGTGTGGAGCACAAGGGTCGGAAAATATGTATATGTATATATATCTTTTCAAATGGTTCTGGTCATTCACAGATTGTAAATGATTTCTAAGAAGCGGATCAATCGGAAAACAAGAAAAGGTACGGAAATAATATTAACGTTATCATTCGGCTGCGGAGGAGAAGCTGCTCAAGATTGAAACCAATCACATCGTCTTGGGTGGAGCTGATCTCCAGGACGCGGAGACGATGGGACGGAGCGTCAGCGCGTGACGTGGCTGCAGGGCGGCGACCGAGGATCCTTCTCATCATCGTTTAATCCGTCGATTGTTTTCTCGTTGTTCTGGTCCATGAAATGTCAAAAAATGGTGAAAAATGTCGGCCGTGTTTCCCAAAACCACCGAGATGATGTTTTGTTTCGTCCACGCAACAAAGACATTCAGTTCACTGCCACGGAGCAGCGAAGAAACCAGAAGATATTCACATTTAAGAAGCTGAAATCAGAGAATCTTGACATTTTTTCCCCATAGAAACTACTTGAATTGATTAATCCATCCTCAAAATAGTTGCAGATTAATTTAGCAGCCGATTATTGGTCGATTCATCGTTGCAGCTCTACTGTACATGACAGTGACTTGTTCTTCTGCACATCTCGACGGCAGCAGCTGTGTTCTCCTCCCGTCCGTTGCTCAGAGGTCGTCGTCGCTGTTTCCATGGATTTGGAAAAAAAATGCTAAAACACAGATTGTGAAAATTGCAAGAAGCTGCAAAAAGAAAAAAAAACAACACACACACTCGGCCGCTCGCAGGTTCACACCCACAGTTTACATGTGGTGAGTCAGACTGCGCCGAGCTCCTCTCCAGTACCTGCCGGGGTCATGATGACACACGGTGACGCTCAGCAGCCTCCTCCTCCGAGAAGGAGGAGGAGAAGAAATGAAATCCTTAATGATGGGGGGTTTGTTTTCCATCGCAAAGGGAAAAGATGAGGATGGAACGGAAGAAACGGTGTCTCACACACACACACACACACACACACACACACACACACACACACACACACACACACACACACACACACGAAAGACGAGCGTGTCGACATAATGGAGGGAGCGGCTGCGTGAGCGACGCAGTAAAAGCTTTGACATTTTTGAAACGCCACTTTCTTTAGTTTACGCAGCTCCACAAAACCTCCGGAGGAACAAAGGGTCAGAAGGCCGAGGTGGGGGGGGGGGGCGGCGAAAGAAACTTTGACTGTACGTTTCCCCTTTGGAGGAAAAAAGGCGCAATGTAGTCAAATTAAAAACTGCCGGAGACGACGAGTAACTGTTGAAATAGTTTTTTCCGCATCTTTTGAATTCAGCAGGAGTCGACCCACCTTCCCTCGCCGCGTTGAGCTCGGGAGAGGGGGGTGGGGGTGTTGGGGTGGTGGGGGTGGGGGTGTTGGGGTGGTGGGAGCCCTTCATACTTCATTAGTGTCTCCTGTTGGCTCCCTAACCTTTTCCTCCATTCGCTCCCATTCCACAGCCAATGCCGACCTCATTTATCGCTACAATCTCCAGGGGACCCCCCCCCCAACACACACACACACACCCCGCGCCCCCCCCAAGGGATGTCCAACTAAGAGAAAAAGGTAGCTCTGTGTGGTGTGTGTGTGTGTGTGTGTGTGTGTGTGTGTGTGTGTGTGTGTGCAAACCGAGCTACGCAGCGGTTCCGCAGCGGTGAAGCCCACGAATGGCGTGTTTCCAGCGTGACCCCTGGTCGTGGTCGTCGTGGTCGTGGTGCCGCGTATCTCTCCCTCTCCCTCCGCTTTATTCTCTCCGGTCTCTCATTTGCCGTTCACCTTCAACTCACACGTACGACAGTCACAAAGTCGCATCATCCTGAGCCCGAGACGCCTCGGCCTCCATCCCGCCGCCGCCGCCGCCCCCAGACCCAGCACTCACCGCGACACTCGAGGGGTTTAGCTGCTGTAGGAAATAATCTCAAATATCCCGAAGCGCGCACGCACACCGCTCCCTCCCGCCTCACGGAAAAAAAGCCTCGGCCGACCGGGATCGTGTGTAAGCAGCTGGATTAGCAGCAGGCCGGCGCACAGACACACAGACGACGATGCGGCGGCAGCAGCTTGTTCTGGGCTCCGCCACATCGTGAATCATAAAAAAAGACATCATGATTTTTTCTCATCTTTAAACACTTTGCATGAACGAAAGGACACCGTCGCTCCACGACGCGTCGTCCGGATGAACGCGCTCTTTGCCGCGAACGGAGAGGAAACGCACCTGTAACAAGGCGCATTATGCGCCTGTGTATGTGTGGAAATCACATTTACGCCGGCAAATTGGATAGAAAATCCTCCCGCGGCCTCGCGCTGATTGGCTCCGATGTAGCGGCTTCTCTTGACCCCGACTGAGCCCGAAGCAGCCGATGATTGAATTGATTGAGTTTACCTCCTGCTCTTTTCTCCTTTTCTTTTTTTTTTTTATACCACAGGAGGAGCTTTTGTTTCCCCACAAGTCACAGTATCCGCCCGCGTCAGTCGCAGGGACAGCCGGTGAGCGTCGAGGTCCTCCATCCGTCAGTGTCGCCACACGTCCTGTCAATGTATCCGCAGTGGAGGACCACTACTGTCGCTGGGCAAAACCGCTTTGTGTAGCTTTGCCATCGGCACTCCTGTCTGGCTTTATCTATTCAACAGTTCATGTTTACCTGTGTGTGTGTGTGTGTGTGTGTGTGTGTGTGTGTGCGCGCGCGCGCGCGCGCGCGCGCGTCTTTGTTCAGATGAGGTTTGTGGCATGAAGTGTAAAGGAATTGAACGGGCGAATATTTGCGCGAATGACGCAAATAAGCTCAAATGTTTGATTGCGACCAAACTGGCGCGAGTGTGAACGCAGCGTTACTAAAGACTGCATTCTTTTTTTTAAAAATACAGACCCAAAGTCTGAACCGACTTCACATGTTCTCATGTACGTTAAATATGTTCACACGTCCAGTGGTTTCCGGATGCAGAACTACTGTGACACAGTGGAAAACAATCACAGCCTCCTCTATTCAACACTGGATCGAACTAATGTCCAACATGGCAAACTACATGAAAGAGTCACGCACAGACTCTCTGGATTTCTGAAAACATGGACCCCATTTCCTGGATTATATTAATAATAGACAATGACTGATCTTACACGTCACATACAATGAATTTTCATCCCATAAGGCCTGGTGTTAATATGTCTACATTATGATGATGGTTATCTTGACAAAAAAATGTCTCTGTTTGTTTTGTTTCTTTTCTTTTTTCTTTTTATGTACATACATATTTATTTGTATTCTCTCTGGCTACCTTTTGATTTATCATATGCCTAAATATACAGACACAATCAAGTTTTGACTGTACAGTTGCATATTGTTATGTGTTACTATGGTAGCTGTGGAGATATGGGGTGTGATAGAAGGGCTGGGGGGTATTCACGATCTCAAAAAGGCTCTGAGAAATGGTTATAAAGTACATGTTGTAACACAAAAATAAATAATAACAATAAGACTGACCAAAAAAAAAAGGCAAACAAGCTAACGTTTCCAAGGCGGTAAACAATCCCGACCTTTGTCCCTTTGCCAAGTCGTCATGTCGGGTAAAAAAAGAAATTCATTTCCCATTGTCCCTTTACCCACAATGTAATTACAGTGGGAGCACATTGGGTCACAGAAAACAAACGTTCCTAGCCGCCACGTTAGCTGGCCGTCAACCACGGAGGCATAAATCCCGTACAACGCGTTACTTACTACGGCGACGGCCTACACTGTGAAGTGCGAGGCCTCGTCGCCGAGACACATCTGTGATCGTAAAGCAGAAGGAGGAGGCTTCGCCCACGTTGACACGCGACAGGCGGCGGCGGCGGAGGGAAAGATCACGGACGGGAGCAATAACGCAGAAGAGTGCAGCGGGGAAAACCGGAGAGGGCGGGGACGAGCGCACGGGCCCGACAGATTGAAAGTGTCAGCGCTCCACTTTGCAGCAGATGGGGATTTCACGACGCGCGGCCCCGCTCCGCTCTCCCCTCCTCTATCCACCATCCTCCCACTTGGGCTCGGCGAGGAAGCGACTCTTAGGCGAGTCTGTCACGGCCCTCGTCTAAACGCATCCGTATTCCGCCGCACAAACGAGTGCAACGCTGCATTCGGAGCGGTGTTATGATTTTTTGTCAGAGGCAATATTAGCGTGCTCGGTGTCTATGGGGATAAATAACAGCAGACACAGGCGCTCATATACTTAAGAGGCTTCCCAGGGTAATTGGCTCGATGCACATGCATCGAGCCAATGCACAGGCGGAGAGCAAACCCGGCCCGGGTTAATGAGGAGGAAAACAGATATTTGGAGTGCGTTAATATTGTCGAGCTGAGGCGGCGCCGAGGCCTCAGGTCGACGGCGCTTTGTGAAAACGCGGCGGCGTTCGCGGCGGAGGACGTGGACATCTGCTCGTACGCCGCGACTACGTGTTGGTAAAGGGTCATTCACCTGGACCGTTTGTTGACTGACATCATCGCGTCCGTGATCAAAACCTGATCACTGATTACCCTGCAGCGCCGACTTTTTCAACTGCTCTTACCATGAGGTGAAAATAAGTTCAATCATGATTATGAAGACTGTGAATCTTTTTTTTTTCCATCCATCGTCTACTGCTTTATCCATTTAAGGATCGCGGGGGGTTGGAGCCAATCCCAGCTGACATTGGACAACCAATCATTCTCAATGTAGAGTCTCCAATGAACCTGACCCCATTCTGCATGTCTTTGGACTGTGGGAGGAAGCCGGAGAACCCGGAGAGAACCCACGCACACACGGGGAGAACATGCAAACTCCACACAGAAAGGCCCTGGTCCGTTTGAACCGGGACTCGAACCCAGAACCTTCTTGCTGTGAGGCAAGAGTGCTAACCACGCGCGGCCTTGATTTTTTTTCATAAAGCAAATCCATCGGATCTCCGGGTTCTCCGTCTTCCTCCCACAGTCCAGAGACATGCAGAATGGGGTCAGGTTCATTGGAGACTCTAACTTGACCGTAGGTGTGAATGTGAGAGTGAATGGTCGTCCGTCTCTGTATGTGGCCCTGTGATAGGCTGGCGACCTGTCCAGGGTGAACCCCGCCTCTCGCCCAATGTTAGCTGGGATTGGCTCCAGCGACCCCCCGCGACCCTTAAATGGATAAAGCGGTAGACGATGAATGAATGAATGAATGAAATCCATCGGAAAATAAGTCAAATATCTCCTAAATCCTTATTGACTATAGAACCTTCGACGGCTGCTGTCGAACTGCGCGTCCCGTCAGTTTTGACATCGACCAAACCAGATCACACTGGTATATTTGGCCCAACAGAACAAATCCCATTCATCTCTCGGAATGATATCTTACCCCGTTTCAGGGTTTTTCCAAAGGATGTGACAGGAGCGGCCGTGACGGGCAACGGAGCAGCGGAGGAGCCGATTCTCCGTATGGGAATGGTTTTTTCGCCCGAGGTCCCTTGAAGGGATCCAGCAGAAAGGACACGTGCGGTGTCACTTCCATTCATTCCCGACTGCCACAGTCTGGCTCCGCGGTGTTACGGAGAATCTGTTGGAAACGGCGTGAGGGCAGGAGAGGAAATGAAAAGGTGTTGAAATGTTGAGCCCCGCACGCCCTTCTACTCCCTGAGCGCCGCAAGAACGGGGAATTTTCGGGGGGGGGGGGGGTTTGCCACTCGACTGTGACACAGTTGGAAAAACCGACGGCGCACGATTCTCGCCGAGACGCCGGGGCCAGTTTGGGGCCGCGCGTCCCGCGCCGACACAAGGGTGACGGACGCGACACCGGACGCGACACACAAGGCCTTTTTACATTTTGCAGCCTGAGGATGATGTGTTTTTACAGGAGAAATTAAAAAAAACCAAACATGAACATGATTTGGTTCTTGTTGTTTTTTCATTCAACTCCATCCTCATGTTATTTCGTCCCCACTGGAGGACACGCGGTGGACAGTGTTTGTCTCTATTAATGACATAATCATTTTTCGCTCGGGTACCTCACTGGACTGCCTGATGAAAAGATTAAAATGGAAAGTCTAATGAAGCGGGTGTCTCTCTCTCTCTCTCTCTCTCTCTCTATGGCTATCAAAATTTCCCCAGCGTGCAAATGTGCCGAAATGTGGCCGAGTGTCTACAGTACACACACACACACACACACACACACACACACACACACACACACACACACACACACACACACACACACACACACACACACACACACACACACACACACACACACACACACACACACACACACACACACACACACACACACACACACACACACACACACACACACACACACACAGATTGCGTCCCGAGCGCCAGGCCGCGTCCCGCCGCCGCCGCGGGCGCGGGCGTTTGGCGCGCGTGGCTAACCAGCGCGGCTGCAGGTTGAATTACGACGCTGCCTCGTGTGGGCAGCGCGAGCGGGAACCACATGCGTCGCCGGCACTCGCTTAATGAGCACATTTACTCACATCAGCACGCTCGCCATAAAACGTCTGCGCTGGACATCTGCATGTTGTCGGAGCGAGGAATCCTCTCTCCCGCCCGCGAGACCAAAGCATCTAATTAGTTTGGTTTCTTTCTTTCTCTCTTCTCCTTCTCTCTGAGGTGATGTGATGTCAGTTTGAGGTCAGGCTCTCCGGGGGGAAAGGAGAACAGCACCACGTTGTGCGTTTTCGGACACAAAACTAATTTCCCGTCTCCGGACTGAAAAGGCCTGACGAGTGTTTTTTCAGAGCAATTTCATAAACCCACAACTGAGTTTTAAATATATTTTCAATTTGAGCCACTTTAACTTTGGAAATTGCCACAAGAAATTGCCATCGTACGGAAAACAGCTAAACATATTTCGGAGCCGGGGAAGTGTGGGGGGGGGGGGGGGGGGGGGGGGGAGAAAAGAACTCGGAGTTGGCTGTTGTCTTCCGAATGGGTCCAGTTCACCACTGTCGCCTCAGAGTCCAGATGCTTATGATCATGTGGTGATTCTGAGTATTTCCTTTTTGGCTAAATCCAATTGCAAAGTATAATTTGATGAGGTCGTCCACTGCGGAACACGGCATGCGGCAGCGATCGTGAAGCGATGGACTTCCTATACACTTATTGAACTATTCTTCTTGTAAATTTGAAACTTTTTTCCTCGTACATTTACTACTTCGATCTCGGAGAATATCTGAATATCTTTTTCCCGTAATTTACGACGGGTTTTTTTTTCCCTCGGAATATCCCCCCCCACCCCTTCCCCCGGCTCCGTAATTGTTATTTTTAATTTTTTCCTACAATGGCCCTGATACGCCATCGTAGATCCTCCTCCCCGTGACCGTTGCGCAGGATCATTAACCCATTTTCCCAAAACTCTAGGGAACTGCGCAAAGTGAAATTTGCTCGCTTTGCGGTTTGACACACCGACACCGGGGGATGAGGCGGCGGCAGCGGTTAGCAGCGTAGCGTCTCTTCGCTTGTCCCCAGATAAATACTCAATATTAACTGGGACCAACTGGCCGGAGACAGAAAGAGAAGGAAGAGGGCGAGTGAAAAAGAGATGCTGAGTAACGAGGCAATCAATTCAAAAAAACACCAAAAAAGAAGGAGGTCCAATGGTGAGAGGAAATGGGAACTGAAACGCAACGAATAAATGTCAAGCAGTGTGTTTCCGCTGTAATCACTCCATCCATCTTGCTCCGCGTGCTGCAGACGCTCGGTGGTGTGTGTGTGTGTGTGTGCGTGTGTGTGTGTGTGTGTGTGTGAGCAGTGTGGTCGATGGACCTGGGTGACGCTGCGCAGCGATTGGCCGGTTCAGAGCAAACGATGGAAGAATTAAGGAAGGACGGGGATGGAGTAAAAACAAACGTGTTGCACTGTGTCGGTGAGTCTGGCCTGCGAGGGACTGAGAGGGGCCGAGAGACAAGAGTCACAGCGACCAGCGAGTCGGAGCAGGAAATGGAACAAGGAGAGAGAGAGAGAGAGAGAGAGAGAGAAGCCGAGCGGTAACGAGGTGGGAGTCTGACCAGCGGAACGGTTGTGGGGCGCGAACCAGCGTCGCTCCGTCGCGCGTCGGCTCAGACAGCAGAGGTCACAAACACCGGCGGCACTGAATCTAAATTGTAGAAAGAAATACGAGTCTGACAATCCGAACAACCCATCGCGCACGCATCGTCGCCGAGTACACGCTTGCAACCCCGGAGCCGGAGCTCGGCGAGGAGTGCCACTTCCCATCGGGTTCAAAAGGTGAAAGATGTCGATCGTTTTTCCCAAAAACCCCAAGATGATGTTTTGTTTTGTCCACACACCGAACACATTTAGTTTTACTGTCGAAGAGGAGCGAGGAAACCAGAAGATATATTCACATCCTAGAAGCTGAAATCAGAGGATTTTCACTCACTGGGTACTTTACTCGTTTGGAAAGCGGATCCAAAATGGAGGCTGACGCCATGGCAACGTGTCAAGCCAATCAGCCGCAGTATGGGCGTCACGTTGGAGCTGCAGCTGTTCACTTTGTTGAGCAGTGAGTCTGTTTTGTAAACTAAAGTAAACTTTAAATTGTTCACAGTAATTATGTTAAATTTGAAGTTTCAATTTGCCTTAGCAATAAAAAAGAAATCAGTTTTTATAATCCAAACGTATTTTTTTGGCTGGTAGAGTTTGTTTTTTTAATTATTTGATTCAGCAGCGATAGCCAACCCCATGTGTGTGTGTGTGTGTGTGTGTGTGTGTGTGTGTGTACACATCCCATAAACAACCACACGCACACTCAATAAACACACACCTACTGTACCTATTAAAAATATCATCCTTCTGCTGACTAACTTGCCATCTGACACAGAGAAGAAGAAGAATTTCTTGCCATTCGCTCATCCGGCAACATCCAGATAGGAGACCGGGGAGGAGGGGGGGGGGAGTTCTGACAAACACTCTTTGAAAAACATTGTTTTCCACCAGGGGAGAGAGACAAAGTCAGCAGGCAACAAGAGTTTAGCCCCCGGACGCTGAAATTTACACACTTTAATCCTGAGGCCACACATAGGAACGTGTGTGTGTGTGTGTGTGTGTGTGTGTGTGTGTGTGTGTGTACGTGCGTGCGCGTGTGTGTGTGTTGGTGTGTGTGTGTGAGTCTGTGTGTGCGTGTGTGAGTGTGTGTGAGTGTGTGTGTGTGTGTGTGCGCGTGTGTGTGAGTCTGTGTGTGCGTGTGTGTGTCGGTGTGTGCGCGTGTGTGTGTGTGTGTGAGTCTGTGTGTGTGCGTGTGTGTGTGTGTGAATGTGTGTGTGTGGCTTCACTCTGCCGGCCGGACTAACAAGGCTGCAGGGACGCTGCAGCGTTATGAGGCAGAAAGAACAAACAACATGAAATATGTCCTGAGTCACTGTGTATCCACACGTGTTCATTTGGACAAATTTGTATGATCACGTGTTTAATAGGGACACTGACCAAAGTGAAAGAATGAGTGTGTGTGTGTGTGTGTGTGTGTGTGTGTGTGGTGGGTGGAGGTGGGGGGGTCGGACGGTGTAAACACGCCAGCCGACACGGATGGGGCTAACACCCAGTTTGTTCCCTCTCGCCTCAGCTCCACGGTGGCTGCGGCGCAATTTCTTCCAATTGACCTCCTCCGCCACCGGCACAATCACTCGCCACCGGAGACGCAACGGCCCCTGAATACGGAGCAAGGCAGCGGTAGGACCCGACGGGTCTGGAGGAGGCGGGGACTGACCCCCGGGGGCCGCGAGGCGGAAATGAGACGAATTAGAGAGCGAGGAGGAGGAGGAGGAGGAGGCGGCGGCGTAGTGGCAGTGACAGAGCGCAGGCATTTAGAGATCAGCTCAGGAGGAAATTAGAAGCATTAGAGCTCCTTTCATTCATCCTGACTTTCAGTTGCTCCGGTGAAACATCATTAATTAAACCGCAGAACTATAAATAAAGCATTAAAGGGGAAACCGGATTCTGTCAGTACACAAATGCCAATAAGTGACCCGACGGCGACTTGAGGGGAATCGCCCCCGAAGGCTGTAGGCAGCAGATTTACGAGAGCAACGGCCCCGGCCAAGGAGGCTAACAGGCTTTAAAACAGCAAAGGATTTACCAATAAAAAGTGAGGGTCGGAGCCGTTCGAAGAGCAGCACTCTGGAGTAATAGGATTAGCAGAAGTCGAGAGCGCGGCCATCTTGGCTCTTTATGTCGCGGGGAAAATCGCTGAGAAGTATCTCCGGCCGTGGAACAGCATCAACGCAGCTCCGCTGATGGTGCAGGAAAGAAAAGAAATAAAGAGAAGAAGCCATTTGGAAGAAGTCAACCCCCCGGATGGTCCGCCGAGAGGGACGGAGGAGGGACGAGAGGGACGGAGGAGGGACGAGAGGGACGGAGGAGGGACGAGAGGGACGAGAGGGACGGAGGAGGGACGAGAGGGACGGAGGAGGGACGAGAGAGGGACGAGAGGGACGGAGGAGGGACGAGAGGGACGAGAGGGACGAGAGGGACGGAGGAGGGACGAGAGGGACGGAGGAGGGACGGAGGAGGGACGAGAGAGGGACGAGAGGGACGGAGGAGGGACGAGAGGGACGGAGGAGGGACGAGAGGGACGAGAGGGACGGAGGAGGGACGAGAGGGACGGAGGAGGGACGAGAGAGGGACGAGAGGGACGGAGGAGGGACGAGAGGGACGGAGGAGGGACGGAGGAGGGACGAGAGGGACGAGAGGGACGAGAGGGACGGAGGAGGGACGAGAGGGACGAGAGGGACGAGAGAGGGACGAGAGGGACGGAGGAGGGACGAGAGGGACGGAGGAGGGACGAGAGGGACGGAGGAGGGACGAGAGGGACGGAGGAGGGACAGGAGGGACGAGAGGGACGGAGGAGGGACGAGAGGGACGAGAGGGACGGAGGAGGGACGAGAGGGACGGAGGAGGGACAGGAGGGACGAGAGGGACGGAGGAGGGACGAGAGGGACGGAGGAGGGACGGAGGAGGGACGAGAGGGACGAGAGGGACGGAGGAGGGACGGAGGAGGGACGGAGGAGGGACGAGAGGGACGGAGGAGGGACGAGAGGGACGGAGGAGGGACGGAGGAGGGACGAGAGGGACGGAGGAGGGACGAGAGGGACGGAGGAGGGACGGAGGAGGGACGGAGGAGGGACGAGAGGGACGGAGGAGGGACGAGAGGGACGAAGGAGGGACGGAGGAGGGACGGAGGAGGGACGAGAGGGACGGAGGAGGGATGGAGGAGGGACGGAGGAGGGACGAGAGGGACGGAGGAGGGACGGAGGAGGGACGAGAGGGACGGAGGAGGGATGGAGGAGGGACGAGAGGGACGGAGGAGGGACGGAGGAGGGACGAGAGGGACGGAGGAGGGACGGAGGAGGGACGGAGGAGGGACGAGAGGGACGGAGGAGGGATGGAGGAGGGACGGAGGAGGGACGAGAGGGACGGAGGAGGGATGGAGGAGGGACGAGAGGGACGGAGTTGAAGTGTGTGTGGAGCGGCTTCTTATCTCTCACTCTCACTCCATTCAACACAAAGTGCTGACTGCATCGCCACGTTCACCCCCCCCCCCCCCCCCCCCAGCGACTCCCTCGGCTGCCAAACACCTTGCCCACGGCGAAGCTCTCTCTCTCTCTCTCTCCCCGTCCCCGCCCTGTTCTCCTCGTTTCTTTAAATGTTAAAATGAAATTAGTGCGATGCATCAGTGGGCTCGCTGGAAAAGCACTTGGTAATTTGTTCTGCACATGAAAGGACGGCGTGCGGGGGGCAGCCGAAGGTCGGTCGCCCGGCCGCACGCCTCTCTCTCTCTCTCTCTCTCTCTGTGCAAATTCCCCCCTTTTTTTCAAACAACATTGATATTTTTTTTGGTTCACCTTCCTCCTATATTCCTGTCTTCTCTCCTTCCGGAGCTCGGCCTCTCTCGGCCTCTCTCGGCCTCCCGGTGCTGCTCAGAGGAATTAGAAAGAGGCGGCGGCAGAGCAGCGGCTCTTCACTAAACCCGCCGAGGCAGACGATGCAGGGCGGAAGCGCTGTGCCGGAGTTCATGAGAGTGTGTGTGTGTGTGTGTGTGTGTGTGTGTGTGTGTGTGTGTGGAAGCACGAAGTCACGTGTGCATGTATTTGTACATATATGTACGTGTTGTTGTACGATTTTGATCGTGTTTCTCTCTTCGTTGTTGTCGTGATTTTACCGCTCTGGCCGGGCCGCGAACCCGCGACCTCGGTTTTTTTTGGGAGACGCTACGGGCCAGCGCTACCCGCTAGCACGTCTCCTACGGTGTCGACGACTGTTGTGTGGTGCGATCCGCACCATTTTGTTCTGTTTTGGATTTACAGAGGAAGGGCCAACTGTGAGCTACGGCCGAGCCTCCGGCTGCTGCTAGCTCATAGCATCTAAGCTAGCCATAAATTCTCAAGAGCAAAATGGATTAAAAGCACCTTTTTTTCTTCCATATAACATTCAGCTACAGAGCACAACTGTGACTAGCATGCTCATGAATGTACAGTTAGTGGTGTATGTTGCCATGTTGCCTTAAATAGGGGGATAGTGGGGAGAAAGATGAAGAACGAGACACGAGCGTGAGGCAGAAGAGCGCGAACCCCCCCCCCCCCCCCTCAGGCATCGCCAACAAAACCGCAATCGGTCTCTGCAATCTACGGAAGAGTAGTAGGGCCAGGCACGAGGTAAAATACAATGTTATCTTGCATTTCGAGAATGAGCACCACCCCCTAGACTTCTGTAGCTCCCTGCGAGCGCCCACGACGCCCCCCCCCCCCACAGAGAGACTCTGACTCTGCTGCAGCGGCGGGAACCACCGAGGGGGAATTGAGCCGCGTGGAGGACGGAGCAGACGAGAGCAGCGAGTGATGGAATCGCACAGAGATTTAATTCACCTCTTTAATTCACGGCAGCTTAATGTACAAGAATGCACCGTGAGGAGAAGAATGAGGTACGAAAGTTAGCTTCTGCAAGGGGGGCATGGGGGGGGGGGGTCATCAAAGCAATCTCAGGGCTAAGCAGTGCAAACGTAATTCAACATATCGCTGCCTCAGTATGAACGTGGCGCTCCAGAGATGAAGACGACGCTCTCTGCTCCCGCTCTTTGTTTGCTGCCGCTGCAGGGTCATGAAGAGCTGATGTCTTCCGACAGGAAGAGAGATAATCAGATGAAAATAAAACCATTCATTGTTTTCCTTTTGTTCGCAAAGTCAAAACACACGCACACACACGCACACGCACCTTATGCTGTACGAGCTCCAAACCCAGAGGCCAAATCCTCTCAGGTTAAGAATTCAGAACCAAACTGCTTTTGTCGTGTTCTGCTTCTTTTCTACAAACAGTTACACAACCAATGCGTAACTGAGGTGCAGTGAGAGTTGACACCCCCGATCTCAGCTGTTGCCGGGGTTCGGTTTGACTTTTGTCCACGTCTTTTTGTCTGTCGCAGCGGTGACGCGCGAGTCCGTCCGTCACTGTCCCGGAGTCAGAGTGCAGGGAACGCGCCTCGCCACGTGACGTGCACAAACTACAACCGACACGAATTAATGCTGATTTGGGGCGTCAGTTGCCATGGCAATGACCAAGGCCTCGTCTCGGCTCCTCGTGAGACTCGGGCCTCGGAGTTTGGGTTCATCCTGAGACACGGTCCCATTCGCAGCGAGGAGCTCCGGGGGTTGTCGGACGCGGGTCACGCTACGACATCCAGCCCAGGCCTGGCTTTCATCCCCAACCCCCCCCCCCCCCCCCCCCCCTCACACACTGACACTTTGTTCACCGTCACACTCGGCCAGGACGTGCTGAGAAAACAAATCTCGAGACTGTTCAGTCGCTGCTCCGGCCAATGTGCTAACAGACACACACACACACACACACACACTTCTGTAAACTACTGGGCTGAAGAATACTGCGTCAGCCGTTGCTCAGTAGGGGGAGAGAGGAAGGCGGATAAAAAAAAAAAAGCAGGCATGCAGAAAGAGGGGAAATAAGCCCAGATAAAGAATTGAATATGTAGGAGAGAATTTATGAGGACGCCGGCATGAAGGATGCTCGGCGACGTGGAGGAATCTGAGGAGCGGGAGGAGAGCGAGGGAGAAGAAAGAGGACGACGGACAAAGAGGCAGAGCGCCGGTCTTTTGGCATTCCCCTCGCCGCCGCCGCCGCCGCCGCCGCCGCCTGCGTCTCGTCCAGCTACTTAACTGTGCAGCTCAGCTCCCCACTTCGTCTCACTCTCCTCGTCGGCCCGTCTCTCGACCCCCCGCCGCCATCTCATCTCCTGTCACCGGGGGGGGGGGACTTCTCCTGTTCCACACGTGATCTCCCCCCCGCCCCCCGCACCCGTCCAGCATCATCTAATGAAGTGAAGAAAGAGCCGCGCCGGCGTTGTAGAAGTCGCCGGGTGAGTTTAATTTAACAATGCTAATGAGCAACTAATTAAAAGCTTTCCAATCAAAACAAGCCAGTAATCACCTGGAGAGCAGAGGCGGTAATGAGCACGCTACAATAACTGGCAGACAGTCGAACCCACGGAGACCTCCAGTGGATCAACTCCCTTGGTATTAATGGCCGCTCTCTCTCTCTCTCTCTAATACTCTAAAAAATACTGTACTCACACACACACACACACACACACACACACACACACACACACACACACACACACACACACACACACACACACACACACACACACACACACACACACACACACACACACACACACACACACACACACACACACACACACACACCGATGCTGAAGCGACGTGACGGCGAAAAACCTCAAAAAACATCAGGAAAATGATTTCCATTACAGATAGCTGAACGTTAAAATAAAGCCTGTGTAGATGAAGTGCTTCTGAGAGCCTCCTCCCAGTACTTGTCATTTTTAAATTGGATTTGAACAAAATGGAAAACTAGAGAATAGGCTCAGTGGAGCACCGGCCCCCCAGCAGGGAGGGAGGAGCGCTGCCTCGCTCGTCGTCACACATCATTTGAATGTTTTCGGGAAAATGGAGGAGGGGAAAAAAAAAAAAGGTCCTTGTTAGTCAGATTTCGGATTGGAATTCATTTTAAACACGAGGCTCCGTGTAATAAGGATCTCTCCTTTCATGCCGGCCGCCGCTCTAAACCGAGCCGCCATCGTTGCGACTATGTTCATGTTCTCATCCGGGGGTTGGAACACACTCGCTTGCAGCTTGAAAGCGGTCTGCTTTTGAAGTTGTGATCGTGACAGTCGCGCGTGACGCCACGGCGACGGCAGCTGCTGCTGCCGCGAGAGCTGCCGGGACGGGTGCAGAATGAACAGGTGGCGCCGGGGCCACGGCTGTCGCGGTGAGGCCACGTCGTCCGTCCACACAGTTTGTACTTTCTTATTGTCACACCGGAGACGGAATCATACCGGGACGTGTTTGCGTTGATGAACAGTTCAGGCTACTTATTGTTTCCATTAATATTAAACACAGCCATTCTTCCGACATGAATTCATACACACTGTTGATGCGGCAGTGCAGGCCACTGATTCTTCACCTCTGCGAAGAGATGATGTAAAACTGAAGGATTCTTTTTTTTTTTTTTCTGGTAGTCCCACCAAAAGTGTATTTTCCCAAGATTTCTCCCCCAATTTGAAACAGATGCAGGCGCCAATGGGAACACACACACACACACATGCACGCACACACACACACACACACACACATACACCTTCTGACAGGAGGATTAGTAATCAATTACTAAATTAATCGCAGACTATTTTGATAATTGTAAAAAAAAAAAAGTCAAAATTCTCTGATTTCAGCTTCTTAAATGTGAATATTTCCTGGTTTCTTTGCTCCTCTGTGACATTAAACGGAATATCTTTGGCGTGTGGACAAAACAAAGCATCGTCTTTGGGTTTTTTGGGGAAATACGATCGACATCTCTCACCATCTTATGGACCAAACAACCGATCGATTAATCTGAAAAATAATTGACGGATTAATCGATTATGAAAATGACTGTTAGTTGCCGCCCTAAAGAAATTCTCTCCAGCGACTCAATGGTCACTTCACTTCCTGGCGCCCACACCGACAGGAAGGTCCCCGCAACGCGGCCTCTCTTTTGTGGCGATTCAGGTAAAATCCCCGACTTGGGCGACAGGGTCACGTCCACAGAGACGAGACGAGAGGAATCGCCATGTCAAAAAAACGCTGTATCCCGTCCAGGCCATGCTCGCAAAGAGAAGCGGGTACAGTAGGCCTGGCAGGTGAGAGGAGGGAGGGAGGGATGAAACACTGAGTGTGAGTGTGAAGTTCCTCTGATAGAAAAAGAGACGAGGCCCAGAGGCCTGTTAGATCAGACGGGGAGGAACGGGAGATGGCGAGGAGAAGAAGAAAGGAACGATAATGGGGGGAAACAAAAGAGCAAGGAGGCGATCAGAATGTGGTCGGACACGTGAAATGTGATGAATGGCCAGAAAGAATGAGGCAGGACGTGAGGGATCGGGGGGGGGGGGGGGGTAAACAGATAATAGATAGCCATGGCCTCACGGCATCTTCCTTCCTTTTGATCCTCTCCGCTCACAACCAAGGAGATTATCAGTTTGTCAGAAATGCCTTGAGTCAACAGGGAGCGGGCGGCGTGTTGTTGCTCCTCTCAGGCAGCACCGACAGAAGAATGCATCGCATCGTGGATCTCCACAGAGCAAATACAGTGCGAACAGAGAGTGTCATGCCAAGAGCCATTATTCTTCTACGCGCACACGTATGATAATACATGACAGGTAGTCTGAATGAAAACTGTCTAGACTGTTTAATATGACCAGGGTTAGTGGTTTCCCAAATGTATATGCAATTAGCCCTGATTTAATGTATGAAAGTTCACACACACACACACACACACACACACACACACACACACACACACACACACACACACACACACACACAGATTATTCCACCCTCCTCGCTCTGGGTGTTTGAACCATTTAACCAGGTGAGCAGATCAAACCAGAACCTGCTGTGAACTTCAACTGCACATCATTGCAAAGTCATCCCGCCAGATATTTTAGCTCAAGTGTTACAGGAGACATGTTCTGCTCATATTCATGTTCACAATGTTAATTTGGGGTTATTACTTTGAAAAGGTTCACATGCTCATATGTTCAGTGAACACATCAGTTTCCTGCAGCTCCTCTCTCACAGCCTCATTTCTGAAACACTTGGTTTTTAGCGCCTGTCTCTTTAAGGCCCCTCCCTCCCTCCCCAATGACGCCCAGTCTGCTCTGATTGGCCAGCTGGCCCCGGCTCTGCTGTGATTGGTCAACCGCTTCCAGTGTGTATAGCTAGACGCTGTCGCGGAAGTATCGCCCGGACGACTGGCGAGGAGCGTGAGTCAAATGTTTCTGTGTCAGAGCACCGAAGACAAAATGGCCGACCGATAGAGCGGAGGTCCGACCATCACAGCCCGGTCTCTCCCTCCAGCAGAGGAGGCAGCGAAGGGACGAGGTCACATTCATTCATCCATTTTTTTCTTCTTCTTCAATGTCACACACTCAAAATGCCAAAAAAAAATGAATCATTTAGTGGATTTCTGTCAAACCAGTGCACACGAAGCAAAAGCCAGTTACATTCGCCTGAGCGGTCGAAAAACTAAGTGGCGTCTTAACTCTGGACTGGACGGTCGCTGGTGGCGGCGGCGGCAGGTTCTTGAGCTTGATGAACTTGAACAAAGCCTGAGTTCTTTACGCACGGACATTAAAATGGGAAAGGGATTAGTTTCGGTCCGTGTGAACATACAGATTGCTCTGCCGGTGCTCAACTACATGCTTTATGTTTCTCCAGTGATGCTGCTTTAATAACAAAAATGATCTGTTCTGAGCTTATTCCACTGTGGGCCATAAAATATCCTCTCCCTCTGACCAACAAGTTGTGATACACAAGTTAAGTTAAAAGGGCAATAACATGTATGGGTTGAGCACATGGCAGTTATCATAATTATAATAATGATTGTGAAATAATGAAAGGGAGCCTGAGACTCCACAGAAGAGCTGCAACATTTAAATCGATTAGTTATCGCCTACTAAATCAATCGCCAACTATTTTCATAATCGATTAATCGGTTCAAGAAGTCAAAAATTCTCTGATTTCACCTTACATGTGACTATGTTCTGGTTTCTTTGCTCCTCTGTGACAGTAAACTGAATATCTTTGTTGTGGGGACAAAACATCACATCATCTTAGGGTTCGTGAAACACAATTATGGTTTTGGTTTTTTTAACCATTTTATGGGCCAAAACAACGAATCGGTTACTCGATCGACAATCACTAATCGTTGGTGGCAGCCCCACAGTCCGGACGTGAGCCCGGTCTGCTGCTGTTCAGTCCAACTGCTGTTGGGACGACGGGTCTGCGGATCTGCTCCTCGGAGCAGCGTGGGTAGAGCGGCACGTCGCTGAGGGAGCTCCTCGGGGCAACGCGGTGTTGTCCAAGACGGCCTGGAATTTGGCCATCATCCTATTCCTCATCCTCCCACTTGCTTCCTCCAAAGGTGTCCTGGGGGCAGCCTGGTACAGATCCAGCTCTGCTCATCAGTTTCTTTTCCAGGCTGGTACAAACCACTGAGTCATACAAAGAATTCCGGAGTGGTCCCTTGTCCTCCGAAGGACCTCAGTGTGCCCAGCGGGTCGAGTCGATCCTGGTCCTCTTTGCACGGGGAAGTGACGTTAACCTTCAGCCCCGGTACGTTGCGATGCAGGGAATCGGCATCAGTCTCCCGACCCCCTGATGCTCACTGGGCCAATTGATTCCATGAAAACTCTGCCACCAGCTCTTCCGTCTTGTTTGCACAGAGTTAAAGTTTGACCGGCTCGTTGACGAGGCTCCTGCACTCAGATGGGAATGTGTATGGTTCTTTAAAAGAGCTTCTGTCCTTCTTCAGCTCGGTTCACATGACGTCTGCTGGTGAGATAATGCCGCGTTTCATTGCAAGTTGGAAGTCAATGATTCTGTTTTCGTTTTTATCCCGACTTCCAATCTAAAGGTGTTCCAGTTCATCTGCTCGGGAAAAAAAGGATGCCCACAGGAAACTCTTTTTTGGCCTCTGGACATCAGAAGTACTGATGACCTACATCTCAAAATTGTGTATGATAAGCGGGTGCTGCGCTAGTTCGCTGCAAGATAATGTAGGACGACACTTTACCATGCCATTTGGCCGTGACTTTAATTCTACAGACTAATACATGGATCTTGGCAGAGTTTGCGACTTGGAATCCCGACTCAAACGGCCGTTCCATTGCAATTTTCCGAGGGGTCAGGGGTCGTTCCCCCCCCGAGTTACGAGTACAATGGAAAGCAGGAATAGTCCATAGTCCAGGACTGGGAGCGGAATATCCTTTGTATTCAATATTTATCATCGTATCCATATATCATGTTATTGGTAACAGGCTCTAATGGAGATTCTGTGTAATTCCGTCTTTGCTGCACTTTGCCGGTGACCTGTATTCGAGCTCGGAGGGTTTTCCAGTGTCGACGTGAAGCGTCTGCAGGAGCAGCTCCTTCAGATCACACGTGGTGAATCTACTGTACCTCCTCTCATCTCCCGTCCTCTCGTTTCCACTCCTCTCCTCCTCTGTGAGGACGAGGGAAGGAAACACAGATAAGACCAGCTTCCTCAGAAAATTACCTATCGCAGCACGGGCGATGTGTTCAGCTTCGCTATGTGGGAAACGCAGGATTTTGTCAATCCAGTTCAGCTGAAATGAATACGTCATTTTTTTTTAAATGATATTCACAATATTTTGCGGCTGAGATTAACGCAGAGTAAAAAAACTTTGTGACTTCACGATCAGAGTACGTTCATCACCAGAAGCCAAACAGACTGCTCTGTATCGAGGTGAGCTCGCTGGACAACAGTCTCCCTCAGCTCCACACTGGAGATATATATAATTCTGAGCTCTCTGCAGCCGTGCTGCGAGCGGGGGGCGTCATAAATTACAATAAAACGGCATGGCAAAGACCCCAGCACAGCGGTTATTACCAAATCTGTGGTTATGACGCACAGAAGTAATTGTTGGGTAATGTATATTTATTACTCGCAGACCAAAGGGAGGAAGTTTCTTATTTATTATCTCACAATGAGAAGAGGATATATCCCCTTGTACCTAAAGACACCTTCAGGTATATAGCTCCGACTCCCTTTGCCCCAGATACAGATGATGAGCTCCTCTGTCTCCATCCACTCAATGTTCTTTTTTTCAAGGGAGCCTCAGGACCCTCGGGTTGGGGGGGGGGCTATCTCATTCACAAAGACAACATCCCGTGATGTTCCGAAGCCGTGGGTGACTCTCGGATCCAGTTCATACGAAGTGTCGCCTACTCTCAGTGTCTGTGCCTGCAGAGATAAAGCCGATGCGCTGCTGATGCCTTGTGCTCTATCTGGGACACGTCTCTTCGTCGCACGTCGCAGCCTCATGCTATCGCAGATGAAGTGATACGATTGGAACAGATGCTTCCACTCTGGATTCCTGTATATAAAGGGCCCGAATATAGACTTCAGAAAGGACCTTAACGCCGAAAAAGGTGACGGTGGCTGAGGTGTGAACTGTTAAGAACCACTCCAGTCACGTTTTAAAGTATAGAAAAATAACCTGCTATATGCATAATATTTTGTTTAACATCATATACGCAAAAAAGTTAAAAAAAATAAAAATTCTGAAATGGGGCTGTAACCATCCACTCTCTCTCCCTAACTGAGGAATTCTGAGACTATGAATATTCATAATATGCAAATAACACAGGCCCCGCAGACCACAGCTGCTCCCGCTATAGGTCGACCGGTGGAAGAATGTGTGCAACAAGATGGCTAGTGGCAACATTGGCGAGATTAATCCATAAAACTTTTCACCAACTACTAATGCTGACGGTAACCGTCTGCCGACACACCTGCCGTCCTCTCGTGGACGCTAACTGCTAATGCCAATGTTAACCGTCTGCCGACACACCTGCCGTCCTCTCGTGGACGCTAACTGCTAATGCCAACGCTAACCGTGTGCCGACACACCTGTCGTCCTCTCGTGGACGCTAACTGCTAATGCCAACGCTAACCGTCTGCCGACACACCTGCCGTCCTCTCGTGGACGCTTACTGCTAATGCTAACGCTAACGTCTGCCGACACACCTGCCGTCCTCTCGTAGACGCTAACTGCTAATGCCAACGCTAACCGTGTGCCGACACACCTGTCGTCCTCTCGTGGATGCTAACTGCTAATGCCAACGCTTACCATCTGCCGACACACTTGCCGTCCCTCGTGGATGCTTACTGCTAATGCTAACGCTAACTCTCCGCCGACACACCTGTCGTCCTCTCACGATGCGCTGCAGAGGAAGTTTCTGGTTTCTTTGCCTCACATTTGCATATTCGACAGCGATTGGTTTCCTATATTTGTGACGTACAACATCTACAGCTTGAACAGGATTCGTTTGAATTTCCAATTGCAGAGAAGTGTAACACAGGAATGTGAAAACACCTCTATCGTGACAACATGTGCTCAGATACAAGTCACTATAGTCAATGTCAGACATGTTAGAGGACAGGAACAGAAGAGAAACACTTTTTTGAGCAGAGGGAGACTTTAAACTGGAAACAAGAGAAGCACAAAGTTTGGACTTAACAATCGTCATGTAATCTTTTCGTCAGACCGAACCTTTTAAAAATTTTAAACTATCGCTATTGTAGATGTGTGTGTGGGTTTTTTTTTTTTTTTTCAATCACATCTACAATCTGCTGAAGCCTCAACAATGAACAATACCTCTGGTTACTTTTCAGAAAGCACATTCTGAAGCTAATTATCTCCCCCAGTCTGGCGCTCAGCGAGTCCAAGTTAGCTCACCGCCGCGTACGCAACACTGATGCAAGCCTCCCCCTGCTCGGATCAACGCGGCCAGCTGGGAGTTTGGGGAACCCCCCCCCCCCCCCCCGAGATGGGCGACGGCCCTGCCGGAGGTGAACGGCGTGGACGGAGCCACGGTGCACTATGGGAACTGATGGTGACACAACACGGCGGCCCCCACCCCTCTCCAATCAGGGAACATCCCCCTCTTCTCACAAGTGAAATACAATTCTCTCCTCTATCTGCCGCCGGCATCCTAAATGTCAGGCCTGATTTGTAAATGATATGCGGCCTCTAATTACGCTGATATTTCCAAGAGCAAAAGAAAACCATCTCTCTCTCCTTCACTCTCAGAACCCTGCCACCCTCCTCCTCGTCTCTCTCTCTTCCTCTCTTTTCATATAATTCCAATTGTTCTGCCTTTCGGGGGGGGGGGAAGAGGAGTGATTTCCATTAGCGTGGAGAGCACTTAAATCTCACATTTAAGAACTCAACTCGCAGTCGTCCTTTCACATCCGATGTCCCGAAGCGCGGAGCAGCTGTCTAAGTATAAAAAAAAAAAATCATCACATCCTGAGAGCGGCTGGAGTCAAATAAACCAGGGAACAAGAGCTGCCAAGTCTCTGACTGTACATTACAACAGTGTCAGCAGCTCGGAGAGTCGGAGGTGAACACCCCAACGGATTTTCGTATACCACGTTTGATTGGAATTGCACTTTCAGACGAGTCTCCTGCGGCCCCAGTGGGCGGCGCCGGCCCCTGAGGGTCGAGGGGCCGGTCGCACCACGACGTCTCACGGGAGATGTAGAAAGATCGTCTCTGCATCTTAACCCCCCCCCCGGGGTATTACTATCATCATTAGACGATGTTTTTCACAACACAGCAAACGACCGGTCCGACGAAGGGGGCCTCGCTCCCGGGGCAGAACTCCACGAGTCCCCCCCCCCACCCCCCTGCTTCCATTAGAGGAGACAATACGATTCTCTCTTTCGTGGCCTCTCCACCCCCACGGCCCCCTTCGCTCGGCGTGAGATGAGTCGAGTGTTCGGCCTGCGGGCCGCCGCCACCAGAGACGCAGACACACTGACTGACGGAATGAAAGACGTTTGAGGAAGAAAGAGACGCCCTGCGTCCGGGGAGAGAAGCGCACAATGGCTCCAGACGGTCTGGAGGAGGAGCGCGGGGGCTCGTCGCCGTCGCCGTCGCCGTCGCCAGTGCGGATCTGACAAAGAGCCGGCCAGCGCAGGGCCGACTCAGGCATCCCATTAGCCTTTGAGTCTAAATGTCAGAGTCTCCACTGGCCTAGTTCAGCCGGCCACTCGCCTCCTTCCCCCCTGAGACGCGCGGCGCAGAAGCACAAACAGAAGCAGGAAAAGTAAAATCAAATGTCATGTGAGACTGTTACGATGAAGAATCTTTGGCTCTTTTCCTCCTGCTGATTATGTTTTTGAGACGACACGGGTTGATGTTTTTTTTTTTCCCCCATCCCTGCTTTTCTTTCGCGTGGAACCTCAAAAACTCGAGCAGCAAAATGTTTTCTATATGTTCTAATCTCCCGTTACGACACCAGTGGGCTCACACTGGTTTCATCTCTCACCCAACGCACACAGGGCTTTACAGCTGATATGAACACACACAGAACTGACTGTTAGCACTTTAATTATGCTCGTGAAATATCATTTCAAATGTTGAAGAATCCATTAAAGAACAGTTTTGCCTCCGACGCCTCCTCGCTGTTACCGCCGAGGAAATGAGATTAAGCCCCTGATAGCAATTTTTAAATAGACCGTGCGATTCAAATCAAACACAGAGAAACAAACTGTGGATCTGGAAATTGGACGACGCTCTGAAACTCAATCAGCCATTTTAGAAAACACAAATCCACGGATAGAGACGGCGAAGGAGAGAGAGACACTGAGACTGATGAAACGGTGCAGGAAGCCGGTTCAGTGGCGGCCGCGACGTCACCGGGGGAATTCACTCGATTGTTGACTTCGATGTCGGGAGAGAGACAATGAGTTCGGCTTCATTGACTCCTACAGGCGCCGGCGAAGTGCAGTAATTACCACGTCCCAGACAAAAGGAGGCGCTGCCCCCACAGACGCTCGCACGACACGTTAACCTTTACTACGCTTTAACTGATGCACACTGACACACAGGGAGAAAGAAAGAAAACAACATTATATATATATATATATATATATATATATATATATTTTATATATTTATATATATATATATATATATATATATATATATATATATATATGTTTTATATATTTATATATTTATATATATTTTATATATTTATATATATATATATTTTTATATATTTATATATATATATATTTTTATATATATATATATATATATATTTTAAATATATATTTTATATATTTATATATATATTTTTTTAAAAATACATATTTATATATATTTATAAATATATATATACAGCAGCCAGGCCAGAGATTATTCTCCAGCCCCGCGAGCAAGAGGACGAGCGGAGGCGCAGCTACAATCGCTGGTGATTGAGGCAGATAAACGATATCACCGAGGTAGCAAACGTATGTGCTCCAGGAAGGAAACGCGGGGGCAAAAACGAAAAAATGAGGGATGAGAATCTCCCAACAATCTAATCTGTCCTTGAGTGCCCTGCTGCCGCAGCATTGTCCCGTCGGAGGCCGATACGTCGGGGCGAGCGAACGGAGGAGAGGGAGAAATCGATGATAAGAGTCTCCCCCCGAGGTGGAGGCGAATAAAAGGGGGGATGAAAATGAGGATATGAGCAACAACAACGAAGTGGCCAGCGCGTCGTGGTCAGGGCTTTTAAATCGACGCCCGCCGGGTGACAGTTGTAAAGTTACTAGCCAATCAGGGCCGGTGATGAATGGAGCAAAGGACGCTGTGTGCGTTTGTCTCGGAAACGTCAATCTTTATCTGGCGACCCTGCACCGTGGAGCTAATGCTACGCTTCCCGCGAACACGTGATGCCGCGCCGCGCGACCAGCGGCGACGCGCCTGCAGCGCGGTGTCGATTACGAGCGAGCATATTGTTCATATCTTTACCATTTCAATGTTCATGTGCCATCAACGCAAATGAAAACAAGTTAAAGAAACACGGATGCTCAAATGTCTTCAGGTGCATTTATTTTCCCATGAAAAAAGAATCGGGGCTAGTGGAAAATCTTAATTTGGCTGGTAACTTTAAAAACCGACTAGCCACGTTGGCTGGTGATCAAGTTCATTTCAAGCCCTGATCGTGACGTCACCTGTAAACCACGACTCCGCTCTGTGCAGGGTTTTGGTTTTGCTTTTTTCCCCCATTCTGCAGCCAAATCTCTCTGCGGCCAATTAATAAAGCGACGGAGAGGAAGAAGAAGCCAATTCCTCCCGGTCCCAGATAAGAAAAGAAAAATCCCTTTTCCCCCCGGTGACGACATGAGAATAGTTCAACGTGCAGTCGTCCCATCAGATAGGTGTTAATATATACAAGCTCACACACACACACACACACACACACACACACACACACACACACACACACACACACACACACACACACACACACACACACACACACACACACACACACACACACACACACACACACACACACACACACACACACACACACACACACACACACACACACACACACACACACACACACACACACACACACACTCTGTTTAATTCATTAAGCGCATTTATCTGAACTGATGGAGAAAAGTTCCAGAGCAAGTCGTCCGACACGATCACCTCTGGAGTCTGACTGAGAGCCAAACATTTAGGAGATGTTTTGCAAAAAAACAGCCGGAGGGACACGAGGCTGCGCGTTTTTCATCTCTTCACTTCTGCAAACAGACGAAGGAGAAAAATCATTTCACCGCGAGTCTGTGGTGAGATTTTCCTGAGTTTTATTATTGTTAAGAATCTAAAATCTTCAGACGAACAGGTAATGAAAAAAAGAATGAGAAAGATGTCTGCAGGACTGACGGGAAACCGGAGACAATCACTCGTCGATTCCTCCCCGTCGAAGAGACTGATTGTCGTTCGGTTCCGGACTCCGATCAGCTGAGAGGCTGATGCTCGTCGCACACCGCGAGGCCGCAAAATGCTCCGACAAGAACACGGCACTTGCTGGTGGTTGAACAACCGTGTGTTGTAGCCTCAAAGTTACAGTGTAGACGGATGAGGTCAGAGTTCACGTCTGACTCTCATTTAAAGGGGCAGTAACCCGTCTCGGAGGAAGCTCGTCTCTCTCCTTGTTGTCGTTGGTGACCATTTGACCGCTCCGGTCGGGGCTCGAACCCGCGGCCTCGGGAGGCCGACGCGCTAACCACCAGGTCGAACCTCCTGAGTCTTAAGGCGTCGGGGAGTGAGGTCTCCGTATTTTGGAGCCTGCGGAAAAACCTTGGCGACCCTCAATGGACAAAGCGGTAAAGATAACGGACGGATGGATTTCCAGACAGAGGCCTACAGATTGATGAGAGCAGATTGCCCAGATCTCCCTCTCTTTGCTTCTTCGCACGCCGAGCATCCATCATCCCTCCACGCATCCATCTTTAAACCTGTTCCCTCTCTGGCGCGCTCACCGTTAAGTGTGTGTGTGTGTGTGTGTGGGGGGGGGGGTTCTTTTGTTTCTTGGCACAGATTGGTTGCTCCGGCTGCGAGCGGGAGGAGCCGCACCACTTTGTCAGGAGCGCGCACGGAGCTAATCACATCAAAGGGAACCGCTGCCCGGGATTAATGTGAGCCCCGGAGGCGGGACACCCTCCGTCGTCGGGCCACATCGCTGCTCCTGCGCTCGGATACAAAAGCTCAACACGCGAGGCGACGCTGAGTCAAAACATAAACCTGCAGCGTCGTGATCGACGCCAGATTAAAAAAAACCTCGCAGAACGGAATCCGATCCGACGGATTACACGTGACGTTTGTATTCCACTTTGTCTCGAACCGTCTCCTGTGCACGCGTGTGCTTCGCAGGAGGAGGTCGCTCCTTCTGCCGGAGTGGAAATCAGGATGGAGTGGACGAGAGATGTTCGTCGGCCTCTTCTCCGGAAGAGGGAGCAGACGTCTATGAAGAATCTTCTGCCTTCGTAGCCGGAACAGAAGCAGAGTGGTGCCCTTCAACGCACAATCGTTTGTCGCCATTTTGTCTTTCTTCTGTCCGGTGGAAATAACGTGAGAGAGAGAGAGAAACTCCCAGTTACGGGAACCAAACACCACCAAGATGCTTATTTACTGAACAGAGTCATTATTATACTGCAGCATGTTCAAGATTAAAAGAAAGAAAAAAAATCAGAATTTGGACCAACCTTGAAAAAATGACTGTAATTTGTTTCACCTACATAATTAGTTTTTCCTCAATTTATATTCATGACTTGGTTGAAGGCTTCAATTTTGATTTGGTGTCAATTGAAATATTTCTATGGCTTGAGACAATACATTTCCATTCACACAACCTACAAATAAATGGCCATTCAACAATATGTTTCGAGTTGTTACTTCATTTTTTTTCATTTTGGAAAATTACATCCAAGTTAAGTTTTTACTTTAGAACAAACTAATTAGATTGCTGTAAGTTTGTTACAAGCAATTGTATTAACTTCAGCCAACTTAAAGTTCTGAGTCAGTACAAACTATCATTTCAATTAGACCTGAATCAATATGTTTTCGTTGGTCACGAGCCAAAATGTTACTCAATGCAGGTGAGAATTATTGTTTTTTACAACTTAAATTTGACCATAAACTCAAGCTGAAATTGCTTAATGTTAAAACTGAAACATTTTTGCTATAGTCAATGTATATTTACTATGAATAAACACCGGAATATATTCAAAAAATATGCATCACATGTCTTTTACATGGAAAAGGCTTTGATTTTGATATATTGATCATATGAGGAGATCACAGCTTTGCTTTGACTCAACTCGCAGTGAGTGTGTGAGTCCCGACGTGACGACGATGAGAACAAAGCTCGTGTGACTGCCGGCGAACTCGGGCTCATACGTGTGGCGTGTTATTACGCTCTGCTGACGGATCCTGTTGTTGTTGTTGTTGTTGCTGTGAGGAACTGTAGCCTGATGGGGCCGAGTCTTTTATCACCATCCCACTGACTTATCTTTATTCCGCTTCTCCACTTCGTCTGTGTCACTCGAGAAAACAAACTTTCCCGAGTTCAATCGCCGACCAAAGCGCCGGCGCCTTCGATTCTTCACACGCACACACACACGTGTGCAAAGAGACGTAGGGACTCATTGCGATGCATAAAGAGACACAAACAAAGGGGACACATCCCGGATTCCAAACCTATTTTCTCTTGTCCTTAAAGCACCACGGGACCTGTCAAGTCGCTGTCACTAAACTTTGTTGATTCACCAAACTATGAATAATTTGTGCATAAATTAAGTGGCGGGATAATGAGAAATGCCAGGCTCGTCCGTGATGAGAGCGAATGGAACGCAGCAGCGGCCAATCAGCTGGTGGGAGATTGGGAAATCGGAAACCGACGGCCGTCACCTGACGTGAGGAAGGCGCAGGGACGGGAACGCCGACCGGAGAGCCAATGAGAACCTCCGGTGTCCGACCGGCTGCAAACGAAGGGGCCGCTCCACTCTGTTCCTCTTGTTCTCTCTCTCGAGCTTTGAAGCTCTATTTCCTCTGATCCCCCATCTCCCCCCCCAGCCCCCAGCCCCCCCGCGCTGCCCAGTGTGACGGCCCCGCGCCGGGCGAGTCCGTCTAACAGGCGGACTACACTGATTCCCGATCATTAAAGAATGCGGCTCTGATGGAACATGTAGATATCAGCGGGATGCTGCGCAGGGCATTTTCTGGTCCAGATTACACCCCGGCCCCCCCCCTACACACACACACACACACACACACCTCGTACTGTACATCCAAAGGCGTAGTGAGCGCAACAGTGAGGTTTCCGGAAGTGAAAACCCCCATATTCAAATTCTCCACTGACATTTTGATTGTTAGCCATAACGTCGCAACCGTCCGAGGTCGACTCACCACGAGCCAAGAGGTTGAGGAACGATGGGATATTGACATGAAGGAGCCACGAGTCCGTAGGAAATCAACCGAAGGAAAACGTATTCACTTTCAACTTTCAAATTCAACTCAATTCACGATGTTACGGAGAAACACTACACTACCCACAATTCCGAGCTCTTTGAATAATTACGTACACAGTCTTGTACCTTTGCCCTTTATTCCGTTTCTCTTCCGTATTTCTTTTTTGCTCCGAATTAAACGCTTTATGGTGACGATTCATCTCGTAGCTTATTGGTTTTGCCTCCAGACTTAAAACTATTTGTATAAGGATTCCGGAAATTCACTTTTGGAAACGGAGGCCTAAAAAAAGTGGGTCACTGTTGCACTTCTATATATATATGTATAAGTTTATATACATATATATATGTATATGTTTATATACATATATATATATATATATATATATATATATATATACATATATTTATTAACAACAGAAATCAGATGTTTCCTGGCTTCAGTGTGCTGACGTCTTTCTGATGCAGCACACTGTGTGTTAGAAATACTTTTGTCGTGAGGAGGAGCGAGGGACAGTCTGACGCACCGACAGTGAGACTTCAGGTCTGTTGTATCGGGAGCTGCTGGTCACAAAGAAACACCGGGACAATATGACAATAATCTCCTTATGTGCTCCCACGTTGCTTCTCTGAGCCCCTGGAGGCGTTTTGTGCCTCGGAGGCTCGTCAGCATCTCTCTCTCTCTCTCTCTCTCTCTCTCTCTCTCTCTCTCTCTCTCTCTCTCTCTCTCTCTCAAATCAATTCTTAATAAACCATCTGAAGGCTTCCTTCTGCTTACACCTTTCACCCCCCCCCCCCCCCCCCCCCCCCCCCCCCCCCCCCCCCCCTTTCCTCGGAGCTGCGGGGCAAATCAGCCTGCCAAGACGATGAGAGGGAGCAAAGCGATGGGGGAAGAAACCCCCCCCCCCCCCAAAAAAACCGCCCAACAACCTACAATTAAATTAACAAATCACTGTTCTTAATTAATCTGGGACTTTCAGGCAGAACCGTGGGTTTGAGACGTGACTGACACGCCGAGCGCTGCCGGGCGGGAGGGGGCGGGGGGGGGGTAGAGGAGGAGAGGCAGATGAAAGCTTCATGAAAACTTCCTAAGCAGAAAGGCCCCCCCCCCCCCCCCCGTCCGTGGTCGTCTCTTCCTCCCGCCGCCTGACGTCCTCATCACTCCTCCCTCACTCCCACTAGTGCAACAAACGATATCTTTTCCGCCAACACCGCCTCCTCATTCCCTCGCTCCCGCCTTCCTGCTTTTCCCCCCTGGTTCTTAAACCCATGTTTGCTAATGAGGTGTGGGATTGACAGCTGGATTACACCTTTGCTTTGTAATCCTTTCATTCCTGTATTTAGGATAATCAGCCCCTCAGACCAGGGCACAGCTTCCTGAACGCATGTGCAATATTCAGCTGAATTCAGTTTCCCGAAAGCCCAGTTCACAGAAGAGCAATAAAACACTCATTATCTCCACTGAACACTGAGGCCCAACCAGACGCCAATCATCGCGCCGGAGCAGCAGTGGATCAGGAACCAGTGACTGGCACAGTCGGCCATCTTTACTAAGAGTGAGAAGCTTCTGCCTCCAAACCTGCAGCGTTTCACCTTCAACAAACAGCGTGTCCTCCTCCCTCCTTCCCTGCTCCCTTCTCCCTCCTACTCACTCCTCATCTCTCCTCCTCCTCCCTTCTTCTTTCTCTTCATCCCTCCTGTCTCCTCCCTCCTACTTTCCTGCTCCGTCCTCCTCCTCTCTTCTCCTGTCTCATACCTCCTCTCTCCTCCTCCATCCTCCTCCTGTCTCCACTGTCCTCTCTCCTCCTCCTCTCTCCTCCTCCATCCTCCTCCTGTCTCCACTGTCCTCTCTCCTCCTCCTCTCTCCTCCTCCATCCTCCTCCTGTCTCCACTGTCCTCTCTCCTCTCTCCTGTCTCCTCCATCCTCTCTCCTCCTCCATCCTCTTCCTATCTCCCCTCTCTTGTCTCCACTCTCCTCTCTCCATCATCCCTCCTCCCTCCTCTCTCCTGTCTCCTCCATCCTCTCTCCTCCTCCATCCTCTCTCCTGTCTCCTCCATCCTCTCTCCTCCTCCCTCCTCTTCCTATCTCCCCTCTCTTGTCTCCACTCTCCTCTCTCCACCATCCCTCCTCCCTCCTCTCTCCTGTCTCCTCCATCCTCTCTCCTCCTCCCTCCTCTTCCTATCTCCCCTCTCTTGTCTCCACTCTCCTCTCTCCTCATCCCTCCTCTCTCCATCCACCCTCCTCTCTCCTCCCTCCCTCCCTCCCTCACTGGAGCCTGTTCCCTCTGCGGCCACAGGCTTCACTTAGTTTTTTGATCATCCTCAGACTCGGAGCTAGACAACTTATCGAGCTTCTCTACATTCTCCCCCGGCCCAGAGGAGGCGAAGCGCGGGGCCCTTTCATTCGCCTCGCTCCGAGCCTCCTCCTCTGATGTGCTGGAAAAGACAACAGGCAAGAGAGGGAGGGGAAGAAGAAAGGGGATTCTGACCAGTGTGCTTTTGAAAGCGTGTCGGTCCCAGGGCTTGAATTGGCTGGTTCACTGGAGCCTCGGTGCAGTCACGGAGTTCCACCATGTAGTGTTACAAGGTCTTTTGTAGCCTGACAGAGAAGCACAATGTACAGCGGCGCTTCTGACTCACAGCTGTACAAAGATACATGTACAGAGCATCAGCAGAGGCATAATTACACAGTGATCCTCCCGAATACTGACACGAGTGAGAGTTATCTGGAAGAGGGGAGGATACTGCAAACACCGGCAACGAATGACTCTCCGCCCTCACATCATGAAATATGTATCTGCGCTAATTAACTGTTCCTTTAACTTTTAGACCAAACAGTGGACTTATTGTCACACAGCGGGGGGACCATGTCTCCAATAACCAACAGAGTAAAACTAGAGGCCGTGACGTTGTTAAGCCGCCATGGCAACCGTTGCCACAACTACAATAATCCACCAATAACGTGATGTCAACAAGCGGAAACAGATGAATGAGAGCGAGCGAGAAAAACTGTCTGAGTGAAACTTCAACTTGTTTCTAAAAAATACAGACGTATGATTCACGTGCGTTGATTTCCAAAAATGTACCCCATTGATCATTTCTCAACATTTGGAAATATAGACGGACGCACACACTCGCATCAATATCTGAGCTCTGGGTGCCGAGTTAGAGTCGAAACAAAGATCAATATCAAACTTCATCAACTGCAGAAATACGCAGTCAATTAATAATCAGCCAATCAACAGATCAAAAGGCCACATTAGCCAAATATTAAATTTCGAATTCATACTTCAAGCTGAAAGAGTTTCTTGTCCTTTGTTTAAACATCTAATCTCTTTAGTACGTGAAGACATCAGTTTGGGATTATCAAGAATAATCTGTTAATGGGAAAATGGTTCTTGGATGAAGATTATGCGTGATTTGAAAACAAAATGAAAAGGCTCAATTTTGAAGGTCGCCCCCTTCACGTCTGCAGCAGCGACCTAAAGCTGCCCAAGTGTCCTTGAGCAACAATTGAAACATCGCAGCCACGGCGCGGAAAGGAAGGGGAGCGTGGAACTCTGGGAGATGTGCCGGTTCTCCCCCTCCGGGACGATCAATCCGGCCGGCCAGAGACGCCGGCGGCGTGTATCTGGACACGGATCGTCGGACGGCGTTCCTCTGAAAAGCTCCTTTTGTTGTCCAACAGCACCGGGCCCGGACGCCCTGGGACTCGCCACTGTGTCCTGATTAATTAACATTACTGGCACCGGAGTTTGTCGACTCCTCCGTCCGTCCCCTCGGCCTCCGGGCTCAGAGGCCACGACTCGACGCCTGCTGAACTCCAGAACATTTTCAGGACACGTGTCGTCGGACGGGGGGCTTCCTCTTCCGCCCCGTCGTTCCATCCTCGCCCTGACAAAGACGCGGAGGGAAGTTTCGAGCAAAGGGAATAACGCATGAGGCGAGGAGCGCTCGTGGATTTTGTCCTTCCCACGTTCTCTCGGAGAGATCACGCACACCTCCTGCCGCCTGATGAAGAGAAATGTGAGAAATGGACAGAATCTTTTTTTTCTTTTAATGACCCCCATCTCAGTTGGGTGGGGGGGGGGGGGGGGGCAGGGTGGACACGTAACCCAGGGCCGAGTTAGACGTGAGAACAATCTGACATATTTCTGTAACAAGGAGTTTTTTCACTGCAGCGGCTGCGAAGTAGCTTTCAGTCCACGTCTCTTTGATTGTGTCTCATTACGAGAAGGCAGCGAAGAAGGTTTCCGAAGGAAAGAGGGGAGAGAGTCGCCCCGAACTGAACTCCTGCATCTTTCAACATGCTCGGTGCTGAAACGGAAACATATTAATAATAACACGGTGAGAAAAGCAAAAGACGGATTTCCATCCGGACGCCGCCCCGTGACTCTCCCGCCACCGCTGCCAGTATATATTTATCACAGCGCAGCCACAAAACGGGAAGTGACGCGAGAGCAGATCGATGAATCGTCGCTCCGTCCGTCGCCTGCGCGCCCGCGTCGCTTCCGGCCGAATCAATTGGGCCGCAATTAAACAGAGGGCCGGAGAGGAGGCACGCCGTCCACAGGCCCGGGACGTCCCGGAGGCAGGGCGAGGAAATCTGGACCCCTGTTGGCATCGGAGCGTCACCGTGGACTTCAGGATTGTACAGTAACGGCATCTCCACCCGCCTCGTCTCTCCCTCCCTCCCTCTGACAGGAGCGCGTGCGGCTGAAGGACACGGCCGCTGTGTAAGAAAACACAGGCGCTCGGGAGGCTGACCGCTGTCCCGCGAGTCTAATCCCCCCCGTCGACCGCATCCCGAGGGACGGCGAGCGCCGCTCCACCAGCGGACGGCGGGGGGGACGCCTGGCAAAACAGCTGCTCCGCGGCCCCAGTGCGACGAGCGGCTCGGGTTCTCACCTCAGACTGAACGAGCCGGGATGAGAGAGAGAGAGAGAGAGACACAGAGAGAGAGAGAGAGAGAGAGCAGCAGCGTCCTCTTGTCCTCTCTCAGGCACCGAGCGGACCATCTGTGCATTGAAGAGCCACCGAGAGTCCGAGCAGAGTATTTTTAATCGGCCCCTTAATGTCTCCAGCGGGGCCGTAACCTTGGTCCTGCAGGAGCCCAGACGGCCCGTCATCCCGGGCCAGGAGGGGCTCTTAATGTAGCAAGCAGATGACAGGGACGCAGAGTTCACACACACACACATGCACACACGCACACACGCACACACACGCACACACACACTGCAGGGTAACCCAATCCGCAGGAAGTCACCCCCTCCTCTCAAAACAAAAGGGAGGAGATGTCAAAAATCCCATTAAAAATAAAATGGCCTCCACCTGTTTCCCTCCCGTTTCCTTCAGTCTCTCTCCGGTTTGACTTTCTAACGAGCAGCTTGATGAAACCTGGCGGACGCGCACTATGGGCTCCGGACCACCGCCTCGGTGTCCAACGCCGCATGAACTGTTCTACAGCGCCATGTGTTCGAACCCGCCCCCACCCCCCACCCACCCCGACAGCATTCGTCAAGTACAACTGCTGCGTGCAGGTGAAACCAACCGCCGAGCTCATGAACCTCCTGTCCGGACCTCCGGGGAGGGGGTGGACCCCTCGACCATGAGGCTCAATGACCTGTATGAGCCTGACCTCCCAGGACGTAGAGTCGTTCGTCCACCACGCCGAAGGTCGGCGGTTCGATCCCAGCTTCCGCCAGTACACACGCCGTTGTGTCCTTGGGGCACTTAACCCTAACTGGCCTCTGACGGCTCTTCCGACAGTGTATGAATGTGTAAGAAAGGCAGTAAATAGCAACGCTGTATGAATGTGTATGAATGGGTGAATGTGACTTTCCTGAGTGGTCTATATGACTAGAAAAGCGCTAGATAAATACAGTCCATTTACATGGGCTCTGAGGTTACACATTAAGTGAATGTGTGTCGCTCCCCGGGGTCACGTCAGCCCTGCAAGATCATAAACATAAATATAAAAGCAAAGGAACCTGCGTTCTTCTTACTCATCTCCATGAGGCCGGTGGGTCGGGAGACTATCTATATTCTGTTTGAGGGGTGAAGGTGAAGAGAGTTCCGTCCCGACAGGAATGACGTCTTTCATTCCGGCTCCTGTGAAACACTGACACTGTGATTCGGAGGAGAAACAGAGGGCTCAATTTAATCTCGCTCTTTTCTTTGTAGCGTCACGTTGAAAACCGAAGGCGGAGGATCCGCGTGACGTCGGCGGCGCAGTCCGGCTCGCTTTTTCCACATGAACCTGAAATTGAAATTGATGGCGGCCGCCAGCCGCGATCGACCTCTGCACTTCAAAGTTTCAGGATGGAAGAAAAGCAAAAAGTCAACAGCTCAATAAACGGCTCGGCCCCTGGACTGAGTTGCAGCTAGAGAATCACCATTTGGTTTCAAGTCAGAATGCAAAAGCTCCCGTGTCAGGCGACTCGTTGTGGGCGACGGACGGAATCTGCTACGGATGCGATGGAAACACGGCGCTGCAATATTTATTCATATACTTAAATACCAAATGCATTGCGAATCCGTCCTGTACAGAAATTCAGTGTGTGTGTGTGTTTGTGTGTGTGTGTGAGGAAGAGTGAGTGAGTGAGTGAGTGAGTGTGTGTGTGTGTATGTGTGTGTGTGTGCAGAGTGTTTACATCAGAACATGTATGACACACAATTCCCAAAATGGATCCAAGCATCAGAAGAGTTTCCACCATCTCTCTTACTGACATTTTCAAAATACAAATAAATAAAAGACCTGCCTTTCAATCCCCTTACCCCACACACACACACACACACACACACACACACACACACACACACACACACACACACACACACACACGCACGCACGCACACACACACACACACACACACACACACACACACACACACACACACACACACACACACACACACACACACACACACACACACACACACACACACACACACACACACACACACACACACACACACACACGAATGAGACCCCTCACTAATCGAAACAATTATCTCAACCCTGCTGGGGTTTTTCATTTCTTTATTTAATTGCATTTAAATTTAAAAGTGGATCCAATTCGCTGCAAAATGCAAAAGAAAGACGAAAACATTTTTTCTCTCAAATCTCAGACATCATAAAATATGCAAGTAACACATTTTACATATAATAGAGAAAATTCCTGTTTCCAGTTAAAAGCGTGTCCCATCGCTTGCGTGTGTTTTCGTCGTTAACTTTGGGAACTTTCGGTGGATGATGTTTTCCAGATGAGTTCATATTTCACTCGGAAGGAACGACAGGAATTTGTTCCTTAATATTTATGACCAATGTGATCTGAATTAGCATAAAAGCTTATTACAGGAGGATTAATCGAGAGGTGACTAATAAACACAAATTCATACAGGACGAAAATATGAAAAGTGCAGATTCTTGTTGTTGTTTTTAACTTGGGGTGTGAGACGCAATAATGACAAATGCGGAAACGCGTCGGTGCATCTTCGACACTTCAGCTAATCTGATACTTCAGAGACTGAGAATGATGAGATGTGAAAATACACCGTCTCCTCCTCCTCCTCTGACCTCGCGTCTGCAACCACCGCCCTCGTCGCCATCACGACCACGGCCCTAGTTCTGTCCGTCCCATTATCCCCCTGATGGCTAACATGAATATGTGTGTGTGTGTGTGTGTGTGTGTGTGTGTGTCATTACTCCTGCCCCCCATCTGACGGTTTTGGGTTAAACTATGTTATTATTAAAAGCCTCCTCCGAGCGGCTTCCTGCCTCCATCCAGTGACGCCCTCACCGGCGATAAATCAGCTGCCTGAGCTCTGGTAGACGTGCGCGTGCGTGTGCGTGTGTTTGTGCGTGCGTGTGTGTGCGTGTGCGTGTGCGTGTGTGTGTGTGTGAGAGTCTGGACGCAGCAGCAGCAGCAGCAGCTGCGGCTCCGGTGCACATGAAGACGACTCGAGCAGGAAACCCTGACGTGCTCCCAGGGAATACTGTAGATGAATGAAAGTCTTTATGTTTTTATCACAGTTTGCTTGGTCTGATAAGAAGCTGACTGTAGCTGCATCTGCTGGTGAACTGAATTTCTAATCGAACCCCTAAAGATTGAGCTCATGTCAGAACGAGAAGAGACGCGGAGACAATGAAAAGAATAAAGACCAGACGAATAATGCTCTCTGAAAGTAAATGGCTCCATCTCTGATTGTGTGTGTGTGTGTGAGACGGTGTCGACGCCCCCTGCTGGGCTGAAGACATCACTACCACACGCAGAGACAAGCTCACTATACTGTACCAGCCGGGTACAGTCAGTACACTGGAATTGACGAAAACACTCGGAGATCAGGCCGCAGCTTGCCTCAGACTTCACGTCACGTCAACACACACACACACACACACACACACACCTGTCTGTCACCGCTAAGCAGAGTGAGAAGAACACACATGGTGCGGGGGGAGACACCGTCGGCCCGCAGCAGAACAATACAGCTTAGCTAAGCTACGAGAGAGGGAGAGGAAATAAAAAAAATTTAAAAAAAACCATTGGGATCAATAGAGAATTGCAATTAGCCCACGTTGGCAGCGGCGGTGCCAGATTAGACACAGGATGTCGATTCCATTTCCTGCTCCATCGGGCCTCAGACTCCGGGGTTTGGCTCAACCGTGCGACTGGAGCGTCACACGCGAGGAGGAGACGCTGTGGTGGTGGTGTGTGTGTGTGTGTGTGTGTGTGTGTGTGTGTGTGTGTGTGTGTGTGTGTGTGTGTGTGTGTGTGTGTGTGTGTGTGTGTGTGTGTGTGTGTGTGTGTGTGTGTGTGTGTGTGTGTGTGTGAGAGATTGTAGTAAATGAAGATTGTGATAATGACGAGGGAATAAATTCAAAGGCGGTGACGAGGTGACGAGCAGACGCGACGCGGTGACCTCGCGGCACAGAGATGACCCTCATCAGGTCACGTTCCATCACTTCTCCATCCACGCCAAGTGCGGACTTCACTCGCCATCATTCACACCGCAGCTCCTCCGGCCTCCGGGTTTAAACCCGGTCTTACCTTTGAGGATGTCCCGGCCCTGCAGCAGTACATCCCTTGAAACCAGCACGGAGTAGAAGCTCTGAGAGAAGCCCGGTCGGCAGGGAGCCGAGGAGGAGGAGGAGGAGGAGGCACGCTCCCCATTACTCCCCTGGACGAAGAAGAAGAAGAAGAAGAAGAAGAAAACAATGTGAGACATCGATAAACATGGATTCCATGGATTTTTTTTCTTCTTCTGCTTCTTGCCCCTTGAACCCGGGAGAGAAAGCAGCAGAAATTACATTCAACAAGTTAATCAACTGCACGTCCCTGAGTATATAATACCTGCACGCTCGCACACTCTAATGCCCGAGAGGAGAATATAAAAGGGGGCGATGACGCGCTCCACAAAGAAAACAGATGTAATAGGTTTTTGTCCTCAGGACGAAGTGAAACAAAAAGTTAAAAAGAAAACTGCATGAATGCAGCAACATTTTCCTCCTGACTGTGAATCACACACACACACACACACACACACACACACAGACACACACATACACACACACACACACACAGACAGACAGACACACACACACACACACACAGACAAACACATACACACACACACACAGACAAACACATACACACACACAAACACAAACACACACAGACACACACAGACAAACACATACACACACACACACACACAGACAAACACATACACACACACACACACAAACACACACAGACAGACACACACACACAGACACAAACACAAACACACACAGACACACACAGACAAACACATACACACACACACACACACAGACACACACAGACAAACACATACACACACACACACACACAGACACACACAGACAAACACATACACACACACACACACACAGACAGACAGACACACACACACACACACACAGACAAACACATACACACACACACACACACACACACACTCCCCTATGAGTGAAGCAGAGAGATGGAGCAGAGCAGCTCTGCAGCCTCCGGCTTCATATCCTTCAAATACTTCATATACTTCATACAGCATATTACTGATGAAATGATTAAAAGAAAAACGGTTGGAGAAAAAAAAAAAGCAGCGAACAACTTCCGATGGAACTTGTCTCCGGCTCCGGATGTTTGTCGGAGGAGGAGAAAGACTGATGAGGTGATTTACTGCTGAAATGAAACAGGATGACTGGATTCGTTTTGGGGAAATCCTTATTATTTTTTTAAAATCAAAATGAGCAATAGGCTATGTCAACTTGTCGCGGCCCACGCTGCCTCTCTCTGTCTCTCCAGAGGATAGACCTCAGGATCAGAGGACAAGCCTCGCTTCTTTCCTTTTTTTTTGGATTTGACTTTCTCCTGTTTTTCTCTCTCACACACACACACACACACACACACACACGGGAAGAAAAGAAAATCACTCGTGGAACAATTTACGCAGCGACTTGTAGGAAACAGGAGCCGGAGCCGCGCTGCTGCGGCGGCGCATCCCCGGACACACGACTCCATCCTCCCGCCTCCGGCTGCGGCAGCTCGGACTCTCACAAACTCCTCCGCGCCACAGAGAGAGAGAGGGAGATAGAGGGAGAGAGGGGGAGAAGGAGAGAGAGAGAGAGAGAGAGAGAGAGAGAGAGAGGACCCGTCCTCACCCAGAACGCGTCCAGCAGCAGCGCCGCTGTCAGGACCAGAGCGCACTCGGCTCTCATGGTGGCGGCGGGTGGTGAGCGCGTCAGTGGCGGCTGCCTGGACGAGGAGGGGTCGGTCCGGTCGGAACAGTCTGCTCCCCGTGCCTCTTCTTCTTCTGCTTCTTCTTCTGCTGCTGCTTTTTTAATTCCCCTCTTCTGTTCGTGTACACGTCCCCCGGTTTGCTCCGTGAGTGCGCTGCGGCTCTGCCCCCCGAGTTTCCCCCCGGTTCTCTCCTCCTCTGCAGGTGAGCGCTGCGCTCCGCTCCGCTCAGCTCCAAGGCGCAGCCAGCGTCACTGCGACCAACCAACCAGCCAGCCCCTCCCTCCTCCATCTCTCCCTCCTCCCTCTCTCTCCTCCCTCTCTCTCTCTCTCCTCCCTCCTTCATCTCTCCCTCCTCCCTCTCTCTCTCCTCCCTCTCTCTCTCTCTCTCTCTCTCTCACTCCCTCCTCCCTCCCTCCTCCCTCCATCTCTCCCTCCTCCTCTCTCTCTCTCCCTCCTCCTCTCTCTCTCTCTCTCACTCCCTCCTCCCTCTCTCTCTCTCTCTCCCTCATTCCCTCCTTCATCTCTCCCTCCTCTCTCTCCCTCATTCCCTCCTTCATTTCTCTCTCACTCCCTCCTCCCTCTCTCCCTCTCTCCCTCCTCCCTCTCTCCCTCTCTCTCTCTCTCCCTCCTCTCCCTCTCTCTCCCTGCCTCCTCCCTCCCTCCCTCCTCCCTCTCTCCCTCTCTCTCTCTCCCTCCTCTCCCTCTCTCTCCCTGCCTCCTCCCTCCCTCCCTCCCTCCCTCCATCCTCTCTCCCCCTGCCTCCTCTCCTCCCTCCCTCCCTCCATCCTCTCTCTCTCTCCCTCTCTCTCCCTCTCTCTCTCCCTGCCTCCTCCCTCTCTCTCTCTCTCTCTCTCTCTCTCTCTCTCTCTCTCTCTCTCCCCCTCCCTCCCTCCCTCCCTCCCCCTCCCTCCCTCTCCCTCTCTCTCTCTCTCTCTCTCTCTCTCTCTCTCTCTCTCCCTCCCTCCCTCCCTCTCCCTCTCTCCCTCCCTCCCTCCCTCCCTGCCTTCTCTCTCTCTCTCTCTCTCTCTCTCTCTCTCTCTCTCTCTCTCCCTCTCTCCCTCCTCTCTCTCTCCCTCTCTCTCTCTCTCTCTCCCTGCCTCCTCCCTCCCTCCCTCCATCCTCCCTCCGTCTCTCTCTCTCCCTCTCTCTCTCTCTCCCTGCCTCCTCCCTCCCTCCCTCCATCCTCTCTCCCTCCCTCCATCCTCTCTCTCTCTCTCTCTCTCTCTCTCTCTCTCTCTCTCTCTCTCTCTCTCTCTCTCTCTCTCTCTCTCTCTCTCTCTCTCTCTCTCTCTCCCTCCCTCCCTCCCTCTCTCTCCCTCTCTCTCCCTGCCTCCTCCCTCCCTCCCTCCATCCTCTCTCCCTCCCTCCCTCCATCCTCTCTCTCTCTCTCTCTCTCTCTCTCTCTCTCTCTCTCTCTCTCTCTCTCTCTCTCTCTCTCTCTCTCTCTCTCCCTCCCTCCCTCTCTCTCTCCCTCCTCTCTCTCTCCCTCTCTCTCTCTCTCTCTCCCTGCCTCCTCCCTCCCTCCCTCCATCCTCTCTCCCTCCCTCCATCCTCTCTCTCTCTCTCTCTCTCTCTCTCTCTCTCTCTCTCCCTCCCTCCCTCCCTCTCTCTCTCTCTCTCTCTCCCTCCCTCCCTCCCTCCCTCTCTCTCTCTCCCTCTCTCTCCCTGCCTCCTCCCTCCCTCCATCCTCTCTCCCTCCCTCCATCCCTCTCTCTCTCTCCCTCTCTCTCTCTCTCTCTCTCCCTCTCTCTCTCTCTCCCTGCCTCCTCCCTCCCTCCATCCTCTCTCCCTCTCTCCGACCGAGCATGAAACTCCCCACATGCACTTGAAGAAACACTGTGGAGGAGAGAAGCCTCACATTTAGACGGACACCTGGAGGTTTACATTCACTGATACTAACTTGAGTCCATCGGGTCAATGTGACAATATGTTTTTCAACAAATCCAACATCGTCTCTGAGACTGAGACTAACAGAAAAAGGGTCAGTTCAAAGATCTTCACTGTGAATCCGAACGTTTCAGCATCGGCTGCTTTAATCCTGTCAAAAAGACATCACTGTGCGCTGTTTCCTCTTCACCAGCGCCCTCTCATCCCGATCCCTCAGTCCCACGGATGAGCAGCAACACTTCAGACCAAAGCCCCTTTTATTCCTGATGGGGGTCGATGACAAACTACATTGTGTCTGTATTCAACTGACGGTTTGAACATGAGAACAGTGTAATCAGTTGATTAAAACCTATTCTGACATTTTCTGCTCATTCAGGTTGAGAAGGTTCAGTAAACTCATCAGTGGTTGAAACACTTGGTTTTAGCTCCTGTCTCTTTAAGGGCCCCTCCCTCCCAATGAAGCCCATGCAGTCTGCTCTGATTGGCCAGCTGGCTCCACTCTGTTGCGATTGGTCAAACCGCTTCCAGCGCATGTAGGAAGTTCTCTCGGGGGCGTGTCAGAGGCGCGAGACGCTTCATTCAAGTATCGTCCGGATGACTCACAAGGTGCTTCAGGTGTTTCAGGAGCTTCAACAGCTTCCGGAGCTTTGGGAGCTTCAAGAGATTCAAGAGCTTCAAGAGATTCAGGAGCTTCAGTAGTTTCAGCAGCTTCATGAGCTGTAGGCGCTTCAAGTGTTTTAGAAGCTTCAAGAGATTCAAGAGCTTCAAGAGATTCAGTAGTTTCAGCAGCTTCAGAAGTTTAAGTAGTTTCAGGAGCTTCAAGAGTTTCAGGAGCTTTGGGAGCGACTTTGGGCTTTTCTTTAACATTGCAGAACTTGAACATACACAACAAACCTAAAGAAACGGAAAAACCAAAGCTTATAGACGTGATACAGTTTGTGGTGATGGTAAATAACCTCCGGATGACGTCAAGATTACGAATAGGGAAACAATGACATCGTGGTTTTAAAAAAAAACACCGTCGACACCGGGTGAAACCTCGTTCACCTGGATGACAGCAGGTAAATAGAATACCTCGTTCACCTGGATGACGTGGCGGAGATGTGACGACCCACTCGCTCTGCTCTTCAGCCAACGCAAACCGGACGAAGCAGACCACAGGACGTGCTCATCTCGCTCCACTGCAGAACAACTCTGCTAACAAGCTCCTAGGATACCTCGCACTTTCCTTACAGCTGTTTGACTACGGAAGCCTCCTGCTGGCAGAGCAGCAGCAGGAACTGTTCAGTTCGCATCAGCGTCACAAGCTGTTGTTAAGCGGCCGCTGACCAGTGAACTAATAAACCCGGTGAAACTGAAAGAACAACGAGGAGAGAGAGAGAGAGAGAGAGAGAGGAAAATCCAGGAGCTGAACACGGAGACAGTCGCGGCGCAGCGGCACGCGTTGAGCCCGAGCGGGGCGAGCTCGCCGCGACCTACTTCCCCAGGACACCGAGCGGCTGGTGACTGTGACACACTTTCAAGTTTCAGCCAAAAGGCAAAAACGCTCTTCGACATTTTTTTATAATCACATTATCTCGACGGTTTTTTTTTTCATTTCGTTACTTGAACAAATTGTGCAATTAGGGCCCGAGCTCCACCGACAGAGTCAGAGCGAGGACGTGTTGGAATCAAAGGGCTTCTTCGAGACACTACACGCGCTCCGACCTGCCCTTAACATTTGCATGAGACCTGGTGGAAAAAGTTGATATTTTAGGGGTCTCGGGCCTGGGTGTGCCAGGATGACGCGGTAGAGCCCCTCACCACAATATCCCCATTCATAAAAATTGATGCAGATGGACGAAATTTGGTAGGCACGTGTATCACATCAAGACCTACAAGAAAGCTCACGGTCGCCATCACCTCCGACCAACAGGAAGTTGGCCGTTTTTGATTTTGTTGAGCAAATTTGTCGCATTTTGGAGATTTTTCACACGGCATACTTCAACGAACTCCTCCGACAGACTTCACACCAGCAGCTTCAAATGCGGCGTGTGTCATCTCAACACCTAGGGGATCAGAAGTTATCAAAATCTTGTTTAGTTTGTAACTGATTGATATTCAACCAATCTTCTCTGAAATTAACTGTAGGTTGATTATCCTGCTAAAAAATACAGTGACTGAAAATATTGTTTTAAAAGTGTTTGTCGTGTAATAAAACAGTTTTTTTATGTCTTGATAACATAAGAAAAGGTCAAGTAAATATGTTTCCTTCTTTGTATTTGTATAGCTTTTCTTCTTCATCTTTTCTGAATTCCTTGTTGAGGAGGAAGACTTTGTAAAGCTCAGTGAAAGCTCAGGTAGTAAACCGGACCACATCAAGTGGTCACTGGATGCGGCGGTTGTGATTCCTAAACTGCAGGAGTTGTATTTACTCCGTCCACTTTCCAGGAGCTGCTTTCATAGAGAAATAAAACAAAACAAGTGGACACAGGTTTGTTCAGAGTTCAGAGTCCAGCAGGACATTAGTATTTTACAGCTCAGCTCCTCCGCAGTCCGAACACTGACTTGTTATTCTGGCTTTGACTTGTTTGAAGTGTTTCTGTTTTCCCCTGTGTGGGTTTTCTTTAAGACAGAGGAGCAGAGGAATCCTGGGAACCGTTTGGCTGCAGGAGAACAAGTTCAGAGTTTCACTTGTTTGTAAAAGATGGTTTTCATAATTTCACTCGAGAAGAGGGTGGACGTCCTCCAATGTCGGGAGCCACAACACGGCCACTGTGTTTTCAGTATACAGCCCAACATGTAATTATTAACTAGGGCTGCAACTAACGATTATTTTCATTGTCGATTCATCTGTCGTTTATTTTCTCGATTAGTTGTTTGGTTCATAAAAATCGATCGATTATTTGATTAAGCGTTGCAGCTCTCGTAGCTTGACGCTGCACTTTAATGGGTAAATATTCACTTAACAACATGTAGCTTCATTTTTTTTTCTTATTTCAGGAATAACTATGACCACTCAGTCTTTATTGTACAGCACTGAACTCTGTGTTTCTATCAGACACAGTGATACTAATATAATATACCTTCCAACCTTCCAACCTTATTCACGTTTACGAAGCCGAAATCAGAGAATTTTGACTCAATAAAAAATACTCGAAACGACTAATGGATTAACTGTCGCAGCTCGACGGAGGGACGACTCCACAGGAACCAGTCGTGAAGCAGGACCTGCCCCACATGAGCGAGCGAGCGACCAGACGTCATTAGCAGGAAGCAACAAGCCGGGATTGACAGCGTACAATGTGCGGCGTGCTCCATTATGTACAACTTGCACTACTGTATTCAGAATAGTCAGAGAAAGCGAGGTCCGGGGAGAAGTAAGGAGCCCGACGACGTAAGGACCTTCAGGTTTCAGGAGGTTCGCAGAAAGACGAGTCGAAGCGGCCGATGAGCAGTTTCAGCGGGAGACGTTTATTTTCGAGATGTGGTCCGTAGCACAAAACGATCCCAAGTGCATATGGGTGCACGGTTCTTTTGTGCTCACCATCTACGAAACAGGCAGCGTGGGATGTCGCTCGTTCTGCGTCATCGTACTAGATATCTTGACATGACATTGGTCATCTATGTCCTTACTTCCTACAAGATACTGGTCCCAGCAAGCACACGTCGGCATCAGCACGATTAACGTTTAGCCCCACCAAGATATTGTTCACAATGCTTACACTCAGGACACATGCCGTCTGCCGGTGGAGACATCTCTCGGTGCTTTTCATTAGACACCGGGTCCCCGAGAAGTCCCACACCACCAGGGATCTCCGTCGCTCTCTCGTCGCAGTTTGACGTCTGTGTTTCATATCTCCACTTCAATCCGAGCATATCAATGCAAATGACTCTTTGGAAAAAGTAAAGCCGGTCCGAGAGCAGACGGTGAAAGAGAGCAGTCACCACTCCAGACTGTGGAACAAACCCCCCCCCCCGTTGAATTATTCTTTCTCCGCATGCCACCAGGGATCTTTCCTGCGCGTCCTCATATTCACTCAAGGAGCTTCAATGTTTCCTTTCCTGTCTCCTTTAGCAGAGGGTACACTGGCGCTTCCTATAAAATAGACCCACAATTCATTGCGGCAGCGGTGTTTAACGTGACGCGCCATGAACGGACGTAAACGATTCAATCCCAAGTAGAAGAAGATGAAGAGCATGAATATGATCGAGAAGAGACGTCATCATGTACGTTACTGTAACAATCATTTACATCTGATGTCACACGGTGTCATGTGGATAAATATGAACAACCTTTTGCTTTCAGTTTCGTCGCATATATTATTGCTATTATTTAAATTCCAACCTTATGTAATGAGCAAATATGTTTCACCGTGTCGTCCATGTTAAGCATGAATCAACCATGCTGACAACTCACGGGGCTTAGTCTGTGGGATTAGCTTCTTTCTTTTTTTTTTGGTTCTTCTTTGGAAATGTGTCGTTTCAACACGACAGACGCACGTCAACAACATCCGCCGTCACGCGACGACGTAGTTTGGTGAAAGTGGAGTCGGATTCTCTGAGCAGCGCTGTGGGCTTCTCCCAAGTCCAATGAATCCTCCTTTACACCTCCGAGGAAAGGACGATCAGGCTCCAGCCCCGGACTGAGGCGACAGACTGATCCACCGCAGCGTCACTTCTCCGTCTCGAGAGACTAAGACTGTAGACGCGGTGAGACGACAAAGCCTCTGCAACACGTGCAGGTTGCGTGTGCGGCGGCGGGCGGCGGTGGCGGCGGCGGCGCGATGCGTGCGCCGTGTCCCGCGAAAAACCCACCGGGCCTGTGAGAGGAGAGAGGTGTTAAAGGGAGAGAGTTCTGAGCAGCTGTGGGAGGCGCTGAGTGGAGATGCCCCCGAGGCTGATAGGACGCTTTGATCAGAGATGGAGGGACACGCCTGTTAAAAGAAAATCAGCAGCCGCACCCGTTCCCCCTCCGCCTCTTTGTATCCCTCTTTTCTCGCCTTTTCCATCTCTCTGTCTTTCTCTTCATCCTCTCCCTCTCTCTCTGGGCCATTTTTCCAAACTCCTCTCCTTCTCCGAGCTCTTTGTCTTTTTCGCACAGACGCACGCCGACGCCAGGGTTCAACGGGAGCGCTCGCTGTTCCCACCAGCTCAGCTCAGAGGCGGAGCCACCGCCACGTCCACGGTCGTATCGACTCCTCAAATCTCTCCACAGTACAAGTCACATTCGCACACATTCCTTCAGCTGCTAGAGACTTTCCTCCACCAAAAAGCGACCAGGTAGATCGTATTACACGACCTTTGTGGTCGTTGTTAGACCGTAGACAACCGTAGATCTGGAATGTCCGTCAAGTGTGTGTAGCTCAATGGATCTGATTCTCTGGAGGACTTGTTGTGGTCTGCCGCGCTTCTTCTGTCACATTCCTACGGTGCATGAAGACACGTCAGAGGAAATTCAGGGTTGAGTGTCTAGCCCACCCACACACGTGGGGTAAGCGGGGATCGAACCGCCGACCTTCGGTCCAGTGACAGTGCTCTCTCTGAAACCATCATCTCCCAACGGCAGGCGGCGCGTTACGACCCATGTGGTCGCTTTAAAGACCGCAGACCTCTAGCGGCCGGGTACATAAGGGACTCAAAGTATTTTGTGGTGTAACTCCCGTAACACCGGTGGATTTGGTGGTACTTCACACATGGGACACGGTTCGAACCCTCGGGGTTAGTGGCCGACCGCCTCTGGCTCCTGAGCCGACAGCCGACCTACAGTGAAACCGACAGGCAGCGTCAATGAGCACCAGCGCAGAACGCCCTGCGATACGCACGCACGCACGCACGCACGCACGCACGCACACACACACACACACACACACACCAATAAATCACACCGATCCGGTCCGGACTAAAAAGGCGAACAGCTGCAGACCCGTTGCACCAGATTCCGGCGATGATACTTCAATGCTCTGACTTCACGGCAGCATATTTATTTCTGAGAACACTTTCCCAGTGATTTTTTTTTTTGGCAGGGGGGGGGGGCTTTTGTGGTTTCACTTTGTGTGTCTTCCAGGGCGGCTGCGGCGGGATACTCTGACACTGAGCAACAGCGGTGAGTAAATTATTCCATTCAATTATCTGAGCATTTGCTCAATATAAATACCATCTGGGTGCTTGAAATAGATTAGTTTAAGGCCATGGTAAATTATTAAACTATTCCCAGTGAACGAGTCCCCGTTCCCCCTTTAAACGAGGCAGACTTACGGGGCTCCCGCCGAGCCTCCGGTCGCCCCCGGTCCCAACAGGAACGTGAAAACAGGTTCCGCCGACCGCTTGACCCCTTCGCTTCTTCCCTCTGCCCAAACACTTAACCCGTTTCCCCAGACCGGCCCGGGCCTGGTCCAACTAGCATGACGGCTCAAACAGAGGAAAGTGTGCTCACGGAAAAACTTCCACTCTCCGGAAAAAAAGGAGTGGACTGTGAAATATCAGCCCCTCTGATGTCGGCACATTACTCTTGACCATAATGTCTTTGGCAGGGCGAGCCTCTCCGCCGCCACTTCCACATGACCTCAATCACGCCTCTCTCGCTCGCTCGCTCCGCTCGCTCCGTCTGCGCTCAGACAACAGACCTGCAGCAAAGTGTTTTCTCATTTATTCAGCTCGCTCCCCGCCAAACCAAAATGTGAACACATGGCTGCACTGCGATGTGCGGACGCGACCTCGGACACACACACACACACGGACACACACACACGGACACACACACACACACGGACACACACACACGGACACACACACAAACACGGACACACACACACGGACACACACACACGGACACACACACACACACACACGGACACACACACACACACACAGACACACACACACACAAACACACACACACACACACGCACAATGTAAGCAATGTTTCATCTGATGCTCGTCTACATTGTAATATGATAGAAATACATAAAAATATCTTTTATTTGTTCTTTCTGTAATGTCGGTTTTTCTTCCGCCTTTGACTTTTGTTCCTTTTGTCGGTTTTTCTTCCTCCGTCCTGCTATGGAGGAAATTACATAATTAAAAGAATAAAACATTTGATACGGCTGCTCGTTTAGTCACAACGCCTTTTCTGTATGTTTTTGTTGGTGTCAATTTTTCAACCAAATATTTTCTAATTTACTTAAATCACAGATGAAATGGTTTTTTTCTCTCGTGTGCTGTGGAGAATCGGATTAATTCATATCAATCAAAGACCTTTTTTCTCTCCTCCTGCTGCAGCCGCATGACACTTAGTAAAACACCGATGTGAATAATGTTTCTCTGCTTCCTTGAACGGACAATCAGATACTTCATCGCTCACACTTTTCTCATCGGAGAGACGTCAGGAAAAACAAAAGCCCTTAATTGACCTTCTTCTGCAGATCACGGGGCTTCAGGCGTTTCGCTGAGCGCGGCCTCCGGCGCGCACGGAAACCAAACAAAGGGAAAACCAGGGCTTCATCAGAACACCTAATACAATAAGGTGTTGAGAGTATGAAAAGGCAATTTCACCCTTGGGTAGAATTAGGGCGACTGAGTCTAATGTCCACGTCGTGCTTCATAACATCGGGCTGTGAACACCGAGACACAGAAGTTGTTTCGTCCTCGCGGCGTGACCTTACCGGGGTCAGGGGGGCGGAGCCACGACTCTGTCCCTCCTCCTCTTTGCCTTTATACTTTTAAAACCGATCCGCGTCCGCGTTGGCTCCTTTCACACCCGAATCATCGACCGGCGTTGATCCACGTCGAGCGGACTCCCACGTTCGGAAATAAGAACTTGTCTCGTTCACTTTACGATGGTTGATGCGTCACGTTTCCGTCTTCGTGTGCGTTGAATGAATGTGTACGAAACAAAAAGATCAATGCAGGTCCTTTATGCTGATACTGTCCCTCAGTTTTATTTTAAAACAAGCTCAAGTTTAAGATTATTACAAGATTTAGTAAATTGCTGGGTAAGGGACATTGAAACGCTGCTTTTCATGGTCTCAGATGATGATGAATCAGCTCAGCAATTTCTTGGAAACATGTGAAACAAAATTCACGTCACCTGCACACTTTTGCCTTTTTCTATCTTGATCGCGGCAACTGTCGTCAGCGTTTCATTTTTGCTGGATTTTTTTTTTGCGGGGGGGGGGGGGGGGGGGGGCTGTGTGGAAATGTCAGCAATTTCAAAAACTGTCATCCCGAGAAGCTGTGTGACAGAACGTTGTGATCCGAACGCTTTTAAAAACTTTGACGTGAAGTGTTGGAAAAAAGCGGCTTCAACAAACAAGAAAATAATAAAAAAAACACTGACAAAGCACAAAAATACACAAAAATACACATAAATACACAAAAATACACAGCCTGCGAAGCAAATTACTGACCACGGCCGGGATTCATCGCCGCCGCTTCAACTCAGAGGGGGAATGTATGAATGAATCAAATGTATTTTTACATATATACAGGGTAACCATATGTCTCGTCTCTGGCAGTACCTGTCACACGCCGTCTCCTGGACGTTTGTGAAGGTGTTTTCTTCCATCTTGGTCCAAAAGAAAGAAAGAATCCATCTGTGGAGAAGAAGAGACAGAGCGACCTGTTTTCCGTCTGTGCTTCTCAAATCATGATAATAATTATAATAATAATAGTAATGAAATCATATCCTAATGTGATGAATCGTTATTAATATACACCACAGCAGGGTGTTTAGAGGAACTTCAGCTGGAGGCACATCCACACGTTCAGTCGTCACATTTCAGCTAAACTGGCCCAACAAAAGGTTATTTTACATAACTCGACAGACCTTACATGTTTCATGTCAACGTTAAATCCGCTCAATTCTCCGATGCTCTCGTCAGGACGACGAACTTAGCGGCGTCAGAGTCGGGGCGATAACATCACGGCAAGCGTCTCAATTTCAATTGCCCAAGTACAAAGTGTTTTATATATATAGAGATTTATTTCTCAGTGAGTCCACTTGCTCAAACACTCACCTGACTGTAGTTTCCTGCTCACACAGTTGTTTTCATGAATTTCCACATCTCTTCACTTTGCCACGCAGTTTAACCTCATTTGCAGTTAACTTAACGTGACACTTCATTTCTTTGCAGTACTTATTTGTCCTAGTCTGTTACATTGATCCTTTGTCTCTTTGTCTCCGAGTTACCGGGAGCACGAGGGGGCCACTTCCTGGTTCTGCAAAAGGCGTGGCCGAGGGCCAGGGACACCTAAATGCTGGAACCAGCTGATTGGGCTAAACCATATGCTGCCGTGTCATGGGGGGTATCTGGGAGGTACAGTACGTCCGGGGCCGAGAACACGATAAGAAGATGTAATATCTTACGTATTTTCTTTGATTTAACACTTTTTTAAGGCATTTAAATGATGCGTGTAATTTGGTTAGGATTGGGTTTGTTGTCGTTTCTTTTTCAAACTTTTTTCGAACCTTTCAAAATGACCAATTTATTGGTTTTAAATGCAAAATAATCACTTCATCTACCGCTCTTCTTTCCCTGTCCCGCATTTGAATATCTGCCTCAAAGGGGAAACCTCCGGTGCAGAAGGTTCCGATAATGCTCCTGATTACCAACCGCCATTAAAAACGATGAAGAAGAAGAAGAAGAAGAAGAAGAAGAAGAGCGTACAACCAATCACGTTGGGACCTCTTATCTGGTTCTGGCCCAAGAGCGAGGCCTCAATCGTAGCTCGTCGTTTTGATTTAGTTGTAGTTGGCGTCCATCTTGTCTTCATCTCGTGTATCTGTTCCCCTCCATACGTCACCGTGAGATCTGTTTCTTCAGGCAACACCTTATTCGTTTAGCTGCTGTCTTAGGTACGGTTACATTTAGTTGACCGAGAGGTTAAATGTTTGGTTTATATTGATTTTGCCAGCTGGTCAACACTGGCGGCTCGTGCCAGTGGATAGTGATGTTCCATTGTTTGTTCCCCTGGCGTCAAATGAATATTAGGAAAACGAGTAAAGACTCAGAACGGAATCATCCAGCGAAGGCGCCGCACAGACGGTCTGGACCACAGGTGTGAACAGTGCGATCCGCCGGCCCTGAAGGCCCCTTTTCTTTCTCCACGGAACAGATTTCGACGTGGCACAGTGTGAAAAGCACACGTGCAAATAATGAAATGAGTCGACGGGACAGAGAGAACAGAGAGAAGATCAGGAAACCGCCGAGACTCCCGCTGAGGCACGAGTCACAAATGTCCGCCGCATTAATTACTCATTGGTGCCGAACTTCCGACCTTTCGCCTAACGCTTGCTACGTAGCTTTAGCATCACTCCCAAATGTCTGAAGGCGATGGAGACGTTTCTCCACGCTGGAGTGCGACGTTGTATTTGTGCACGTGTAGATTAATAACACATCCTCAGTCGCTGTGTGTTTCCTGCGGACAGTATTCGCTGTTGCAGTTTGTGTCTGTCCACAAACTGGTTGTTTTTTTTATGCGGCAGCGTTGCACAACAATATGCATGAGATGAAAATTCCATCATTTTCTACACAAATTCTGGAGGTCGTACATTTTCAGCCGGGAAAACTTGGATTACACTTGATTCTTTTCCACCTCGAGGTGGTTGATAACACACTAGTCGGGAATTAAGTGGAAACTGATCCTCAACCCTGGGTCGGATTTGATAAATCCCACAGAAGATGCCTCCGCTCATGCTCGTGTGATGAATGTATTTTACACATATTGCGCGGACACTTTCCTATATGAATTATGCATGTTGTGACGTTTCAAGGGAAACTGCCTGCCGGTGATGCTGCACACTTTAGTGGACGGCTAGGAGAAGTTAAGCATCTGCACCGGGCTACTTCGGGGAAGCGCTTCGGGTTCATAGAAAACATATCATGCATTATTATTATTACTGGCAGTTTAAGGATGGAATACTAGAAAGACAGTGACGTGTTGTGACAGTTTGTTGTCATGCCGTTCCAGTCCTGGAAAACTGAGCAACGAGATGCAGCCGCGATCCAACCACTTTGCTCAGATCCTCATTCACCAAACATTCCCAGTCATTCAAATGAGTCATCTGCAATAACGCTAATGAATGCAACAATTAGCAAAGCACTCCTGCAACTATACTCGTGTTCCGACAAATACATCGGTGACATTCATTGGACGAGGGTGTTCGGAGCGGAGAGGAACTTTTGCAGAGGTGAAGTCATTTAAAGAATGAAACTATATGAGGTTTAGAAACTAAAACATTGGAGCGTTACAGTTTAGATTTAAGACAATCACTTTTTCTTACATAATGAATATCCACGAGTCCGGCGTTGTCAAATCCACCTGTGCAAAGGCTCAGGAACATCTCCCATTTTGATTTCCAAGGGACAATATTACAGGTTGCACAGCCGACCACAACCAATCGGAAGGCTCGAACGCGGTGGAGCGCAGATCGTCAGGAAAATTGTAAGAAGATATCAAGAGAAACAGCTGAAGCTTTCGTTCCAGGTCTTTTCATTCTGTTTCCACAGCGCCGCTCAGACATGGACTCTCCACATCAGTGGCCGCCATCTTGTCAATGAAAGCGCTTCGTTGTGGCGCCTCCTCTGCTATTTACGGTACATCCGGGAAAGATTCTCAGTCGTCTTCACGAGGAGCTCGGCTCCGCCTTCGTGTCGCCACCGAGGTTTTTGTGGTGCGAACCGGGTCACTGATGGTGTCTGTCTCCGTCGGGCCTGTGCTCGCTGTCATTAACCTGTCTGACACCCGGCACTCGGGTCGCTGACACCGCTGGCGGCGGGCGGTTGACCCAGCTGGTGTCTGCGTCTGCAGTTCCTCGGCGCCTGAACCTGGACGGGTCGGACTCATTAGTGGTCGGGCCGCTCACCTGCGAAGGCTGAACTCGGGTCAGTCTCCAAAAACACGCAGACAAAGACCCGTTTCCCCTCTGTGAGCCGCGATGAAGAGTCAACAGTGAGTTTGACCTCACGCTGCGAGTGGGTGGACGGATACTCACACACACACACACACACACACACACACAGAAACACACACACACACACAAACACACACACACATTACAACTAAATGAATGACAGAGATTGACGGTAGGTGAAGTTAATGTAAAGGAGGCAGTGAATAATATCTGACACCCTGTATGTTACACTACTTTTGTAAATGCAGGGGTTTGTGGGTAAAGTCAAGTGATTATCACAACGATAATAATAATAATAGATATACGTGCCTACCAAGTTTGGTTCATCTGCATCGGATTCAAAGCAGGTAGAAATGTGGTAAGGGGCTCTATGGACCCTCAAAATATCATATTTTTCACTGGTTCTGATGCGTGCGTACATTTTTTCGGGCAGGTCGGAGCACTTCTACTGCCTCAAATTAGCGATTTATTTGCTGAATAATAATAAAAGTAATTCCTTCAGATACAATGGGTCCTCTCTTTGTCTTTGTCAGTGGAGCTCGGGCCCTACTACTACTAATAATAACGAGAGCCCTGGAATATAAAGATTGTTACCAGTTCTAAGTAGCGTGTGCAAAATTAATAATCATAATAATAATAATGTTTGCGGTTACAGTAGGTCCTCGCCCTCCAGCTAGTTGTCGGCGCTCAGGCCTAATAACAATAATGACGATGAGAGCGTACATGTACATTTTTGCTGTTAATATGAGTTTAGCTCATGATCAAAACATGAGGCTCAACATGTCGTGTTAAGGTACCTGTGATTATTGATTGAACACATAATTTGCACATTAATCAGCACTGTACATATTTCCATCACATGCCACTGATGTGAGACACTTCTGATGTGAGAGCAGGTCGGCACTTCAGATAAGACACGAGGAGAGGAAGTCGTTTGTGCTTTTCTTCAGCTACGGCAATAAAACATTTAAAAAAAGATATTAAAAACATCAAAAACCTTAAAGTAAAGTAACAGGTGCACTCATAATCAAAAGACACGGTTAATATAAGATAAGCTGAACCTGTCTTGATGAGATGTGAGACCCGCAGCGCTGAAGAACAGATAACTGATGTCTATACTACTGGATGTAACCGTGTGAAGTCTCTTCGCCGTCTGTCTTTACGAACACAGAACTCTTTTTTTTTTTTTTACTGAGAACAAAACAATAATTTAACAAAAAAAAAAAAAAAAGGTCCTCAGTTAAACTAAATATGTGTTTTCATCACGGAAGAATGGAAGAAAAAAATTGGAGGAGAATTCCATCGAGTTATGCCGAATGCTGCGGCCTTGGTTCGCCAACAGGACAAAAAGCTTCATTTATCATTAAGATGGAAGCAGACGGGGGGATTTATCGAAGGCCGGAGGTTTATCAAAGTTTATTTCCAGCTACGTATATATATTTGATATCAATTCTTTCATAGACAAATGACAAGTTTATTACTTTAACTTGTATCTGATGGTCGATGGTCAGAAGACTCTCAGTCTCACATCTTCACCAGCGTTGTTAACTTTACTTCATCCATCTCATTAAACCCCGAATGTTTCACTTCTGTGATTTTTCAGCTGCCAAATCCTTTAACATTAAACGCGGCATAAAGTCACTGATCAGCAGCAGCGACAGAAAAAAACAAAACCCAACATGGCATTTTCCACAAGCTGTTAATATAAAATTTTAAAAATAAAAACCTCCCTATCCAAAATGGTTTGTGAAAAAAACAAACAAACATGGAGATTGACTCAAATTAAAACACTCAAGTGTTAAATTATTCAGTCCCACACGGATTTTGAATTACAGATACAGTGGATATGAAAAAAGGGACAGCGCGACGGATTAAATGATTAGCAGAGATCCAGGGAGAAATGCAAATGCTCAGAAGAGGAAAAAGACAGAGAAGCGGGCGAGGAACAAACTTCTGCATCAAAGCATCTAACCAATAAATCCAAACCACACGGTCACGGTCCATCAATCAAACAGTACACAAGCCCAGATAGGACCAAAACAAATGGACCTCCTGTACTTCAAGCAGTTCTTCAGCAGGTGTGAGCACCGACTGTCGTCCGTCAGTTATCCACGTTAGCTCACGCGATCGGGAACTGTGCTGCGACCGCAGACTTCGGGACGGGAGCGAACATCGGCGCGTTGAAGATCATCGCTAGCCGGGGAGCGTTGGATCTACAGCCATCTGTCACAGGGGAAGAGCCGGCAGTCGCCCTGCGAAGGTGCGTCAGGTCGGGGGGGAACAAACCAGCGTGCACTTGTTTTTTCCCGGACATCACCCAGGTGCGCGCCGAATTAGTCGGGGTCGGAGCGCGATCGCCGAGGGTCTCGAAGGGAAGGACACTGTGGACACCGGGTGAGCCATCCTGCTGACACGCCAACTCAGAGTGCAGGGGTTTTTTTAAGCCACAACACAGGCGTTTGTTCCCCACCAACCCTTCTCACCGGACTTGGCTCCCGTCATCATCTTCTTCCTGCTGAAGCAGGACAGTTTGTGCTGATCCCAGATCTCTGGGTCCTCTACCAGAGATCTGGGAGTTCCAGGGTTCTGCGCAGTATCTTGGCCGTGCCTAGGGGTTTGCGCTCTTCTTGGACCGAGACCTCAAGATGTTGTACCTGGAATCTGCTGGAGCCACCATCCCAGTTTGTGGGTCACGGCCCCGCCAGTGCTCCGATCACTACTGGCCTTGGCTTTTACTCCCCACATCTCATGGTGTCCTTCGGTCTTCTCTTCTTCTTGCCACATCTATAACCACCGGCCGCCTTCTTCTGTTGTTTGTCGGTCAACGCGTCATGTCCCGTTGGTTTTAGCCATCACCAGTTTCAGGTCAGTCTGGATCTTGGAAGTGCCACAGGATCGCAATTCATTCATTCATTGGTGCTAACTGAGCCCACCTCAGCACGAGTGAATCCGCAAATTTGCAAAAGTGCCACACCGGCTCGGACGTCGCTCCGGGTCGACAAGGTCCGCGTCAGCTGTTGGGGAACCGGGGCAACCGGATGAGAAATGGGCTACTGGAACAAAACAAGGATGGACCAGAGAGAAGAACAGAGATCTGTTGGAATGCTACAATACTATACTATACTATACTATACCCCAGCGGGAGGGGTTACATGCAGAGGATGTGGGATATAGCTCGTCTGAAGATGCTTGATGATGAAAAGAAAAGAAAATGGCCACAGAGAAGAAACAGTTCTTCAGTGTCAGGTGGAGCGAGGAGAGAAGACAGCGACGTCTTCATTCAATCAGGCAATTAAGATGAGAAACACTGGCAGGTTTTCATTTCATCATCAGGGTCTTTACCAGAGAATATAAACCTCAGAACCTACATTCCCTTATGAGACAATGGGGGAAAAGAAGACTTCAAGTCGTGTCGGGGAAACATTTATTCCGTGGCAGAGATCAAGGACTCGTCGTCAGATGTAGATGAAACGTTCTGGAGATGGAACGATTGATTATTGATTTGAATTTTTTTCCTGTCATGCCGATGATTGTATCCCGTGCGGATGGACGGGAGGACGGGGGAGACGTGCGGGACTTTGAAGTCGGGAGCGCGTCTTTGAAGCCCGTCGGCATTGTAATGTGCTTTAAACGTCTCTATACCTGAGCGGAATATTCCACCCACGAGACCCTTGCAGAAGATAAAACCGGAGTTTCGCCGGCGAAAATCGCGTCCTCCTCGGAAACCGCTTTGTGATGGAGGTGAATTTGCAACTAAACGTGGAAGTTATCTGCTCCTTTCAGTCGGGCTCACGTGTCTTATCAGATCTCTCCCGTCTCTCGCAGTCTTCAGCAGGCGCCGGCGGCAGAAATGGAGGAGGCGCGTTCGCAGCCGAGCAGCAGCAGCACAACAGGCGGCGGCGCCGCCGCTTCCTGCCACGTCGCCTGCCTGTGACCTAAACCAAACACAGTGTCACACCTGAGGCACAGGGACAATGCGGAGCACTAATCGGCAGATGCCAGGGTGTTCTGCACAAAGTGCTCCACTATGACAGAGCGTTCCCCGTGTAATTACTGCATCTCGGGTTTGGGACCATTAAATATTCATCCGCCATCGGCCGGGAGCCGCTCCAACTCTGCCACTTCCTCTGGCAGCTCTTTGCACGTGCAGACTGTTAATGCGCCATTTCCTTCTCTCTTTTTTTTGGTGTCCCTCTGTTCTCCCGTTCACAACTTAAACTTTTCTCTTTTAATCACCAGCGTCTCCGCCGCGCGCTTATCCTCCCACTTGGTGTGCTTCCCGGCAACTGTGAGTCCATATCTGTCCGGGAATAATTAATAGATAATTGGTGCTATTTAGAGTCGAGACGAAAGACGAGAAGGAACTAAAGACGTGAACTATTGAAAAGAAACATCAAGGCAGTTCTTGTCACAAAGCGAGCGCGATCGGAACATCACCACGATCCCGTAATGTGGCCACGACTAAAGCTTGGAAGCGTCTGGATTAAAGTCGACCTGAGGAGCGTTTAATATGAGAGACGGGTGAGTTCAATGTACTCCGTTTTAATGCGCCCTTGTGTCTTTAAAAACACAACGCCACACTTGGAGCCAGGCGACAGGTCAAGGGGTCGCAACGGTATGTGCTCATTTTTTTGAAAATTACGAATTTCACCTGACGACACTGCATCACACACACGCTGGTGTTGTCTAATCCCAACATTGACACTAATCCCTTGTGCCAATCGATATACTGACACCTTCTTCTTCTCACCAGTTGAGGGGCCAGAAATGGGGCATTGATTTTGGAAATATGTACCAAAATAATCGGAGTATAGTTTTGAAATCCACGTGCTGAGCAACACAAATGTAAATTATATCCATGTGGCCAACGAGTTTAGTCTAATTACAGATTATTATTTGAACTATTTGACCTATATCACGGCAAAACAATAACTTCATTACTTATTATTACTAATAAACACACGAAACATTATTAAATCAGACGGAAAAAATAAACCGGTGTAAATTTCACGACACGTTTCATTTGCGCAACAGAATTAATCTAGAGACTCGTGTGAGTTTTTTTTTTCTCTTTTTTAAAAAATCCATCTCAACACGCATTAACGTTGACGGGTGTCACAGCGTCCGTCAGGTACAGTAGATGTCCCGCGGGGCGGCTCTGTGAAATGAACCGACTCCTCGCCGTAGACACGCTACTGACTGGCGGCGCTCCGCTCGGGTTTTGTCTGGCAGGACGTCGGCGACGTGGCAGTTTGAAAGTTTGAGCCTAAACTTGTTAAATGCAGTTTTAATCAGTCGCCGTTGCCTCCGGTGACAGACTCAATCTCGTTCCAGAGTGAGACGGCGAACACGGCCGCACCTGGGCGGCTCGGCCTCCTGGCGCCGTCGCGTGCATTATTCAAATCCCATTTTCATACATCTACGCTGTAAAGGTGCGAGGCCTTCGCCGCAGTTTGTCCGCCCGACGCATGGAGGAGGGTGTTTTCATCAACGGACTCCGAGCTCTCTCCCTCAAAGTCTTTGGACCGCGTCACGAAATGGACTCGGCTTCTCCGCGGATCCAAATGTACCGGCACACACGGAGACAATGAGAACGGATTCAAAGGACGACAGAGACACGGATGTACAGCCAAACAAAGAATAATAAGATTTTTAGAGCAAACACATACGCACAGACGTGCCGGGCAACAAATGACCCACTGAACACGTAGATCGCTGAAGGACGTCACTGCGGACGCTACAGAATTATGCTGCGCTCACACCGAAAACAGCGGGCAAATTGTTCACGCAATGAGATGTCGGGCGAGTGTAGCATCCGCCCGACGCGGCCAGCTATCGCTCAGATCCGCCCGAAGTCGACGACCTCTGCGTCCAACAGAGACCGTAATCAAGTAATCTGTCGATTATTTCCTCGATTAATCGATCAGTTCATAAAACTGTAATAAAATTAAGTTTGTGTTTCCCCAAACCACCAAGATGATGTTTTTGTTTTGTCCACGCACCAAAGATCTTCAGTTCACTGTCGCACAGGAGCAAAGACACCAGAACATATTCACATTTAAGAAGCTGAAATCAAAGAATTTGGACTTATAAAAACCACTTGAACAGATTAATCGACTGTCAAAATAGTTTAATATTAATTTTAATTAATTTAGTTGTCGATCATTAACCGATTAATCGATTAACTGTCGCAGCTCCACTTCGCTGGTTGCATTCACGTGCGAACTCGCTTATCGTTTGGTGTGAGTCAATAAAAAAAAATTAAAAAAAAACAAGACTTGAAATGCGATAATAAGGCGAAACGTGAAAATATGAACAGAGGAAACAGAAACCGTGTCCCTGCCCTGGTGAACATGCGCAGCTCTCACAGTCTATCACCTCAGTTTCCGGCTGAAAGGCGAGAAGCCTTGACTGAAGGAGCAGAAATGAAGTGTGGTCTTTTTTGCGCCGTTAACCATGATATTATATCATATGGTACTAAAAGGTTTTTTTGGACTCATTTCTATCTGATTGATACTTTCTGCAGCTAAATAGACACATTAACAGAATCCTGGGAGTAAACTGGTGCTCGCCCGTCTTCCACCGGCTGCAGGAGAACGCTCTCTCTGAGGAGGCGCTGCTCTGCCGACTGTAATAAACTGATTGTTTATTATGCGTTACAGGAAATTAACCAGCGGCCCAGGAAGAGGAGGAGGTGCAAAGGGCCGACATTGGTCCCGCGGGACAGTGAGATGCCTTTTGTCTTTTCCTCGTCGTCGATGCCTCGAAAACTTACGGCACCTGAAGAGCCACGGGATAATTTCATTTCTCTCTGTTGTCAAGAACACACACACACACGCACGCACACACACACACACACACACACGTAAAAAAAACAATGTCAACCAATAAAACAGCAGGAGTGAAAAGTGTCCTAGGAAATGAGAAATGAGAAAGAGAGACATCCGAGGAAGATCGCTTCATCCGAACTCTGCGGTTTGGGATTATTTCATTTCATTATGATTTCAGCTTCTTAACTGTGAATATTTTCTCATTCCTTTGCTCCTCTGTGACAGTGAACTGAATATCTTTGGTGTGTGGACAAAACAAAACTTCCTCTTGGTGGTTTTGGGGAAACACGATCGACATTTTTAAACATTTTATCACATTTTATGAACCAAACAACTCATCGATTAATCCAGAAAATGATCAACAGATTAATGGATGATGAAAATGATCTGTTAGTTGCAGCCCTACATATGAAAGATTATTTGGGCCAGTCATAAGAAAAAAAAAATGAGGGCTAAGAATTATTTATTTTGTTTTTTAAACATTCGGAGAATAAAATCAAAATGTCGAGAATAAAGTCGAAATGCTACTTGTGTCGAAAATTGTGACCCGGAATCCCTTTTCATCAGCACCAACCAACCGGATGCTGATGTTTTGCTAGCCAGTTTGCTAAGTTTACGCTAGCTGCTAGCCAAGTTGTAAAGTTGCGATGTTATTGTCATCGACATGCTGAATCTGGAAGAAACCCCGCGGGGACAACGGGTGTTTGCACGTGAACGTCAACTCGTGTGTCCGGTCACGACAGCGTTCAACTGCAAACAACTGTTAGCAAAGTTAGCGTAGCTTTGCTAACGCTAGTTAACGTGGATGTGTGGCGGCTGAACTGGAACCACAACACGGACGTTTAGGGCTATTTCGACTTTAATGTCGACATTTCTCGAAATGTTAGTGAATTGAAAAAAATCAATTCATATTAATAAAAAAGTAAAATCTTCCCCCTCGTCATTCTTCTTCTTCCTCTGCTTGGCCCTAATCCTCTTCCGTACCTACGAGCTTCTGGGAGTCGACCTGACTGATGTCAGATCCGTCCAGCTGGGAAAATCAGAAGATTAAAATGAAATGTTTTTTTTCCTCCTCTTATCTCCTTCTTGCTCACGTTATTTATTCATCTTTTCTTTGGCCGTCTCCTCTCATCTTTTCTCTTCCTATTATATTCCTTCTATCTTCTATTAACATTCACTCCGGTTTTTGTGCATTTCTCAATTTCCAATTTTTCTTTTCTCCCCCTTTCTCCCTCCATTCTCCGCTGCCATGATGAGAAAATGATTGCCTCTCCACATCGGGGATCCTCATCTCCTTTATTACATAGGTGAGAAAAAGGCAGTTTATTTCATCACTGTTCTCTCTCTCTCTCTCTCTCTCTCTCTCTCTCTCTGCTCCGACAGACCAGAGGCCCCACAATAACGATGGCGGGGATTTTCTTCTTCTCATTTCTTTAGATAGAATAACAAAGAAATCCATCCAGTGATTATGTGGACGTCTTCATGGCGGACGCCGAGTGGGGCGGCGGCACGCTGAGCGCCGGGCGGAGGACGGAGGAATGTGGAAGAAGTGAAAAGCTGGTCATGAATAAATATGACACCGCATTTTTCTTTCTCTTCTTCTTTTCCCCTCCTCTCCTTATCGAGGCTGCCCAGAGAGAGGTGGAAGAGAGGCAGCGCGGTGATTACTGCGACTGCTGCTGACTCTCTGACAGCAGATGTCTTGTTGATGATAGGGAACACGGCTACATGAAGGCAACATACAAATGTGCTGAGCGGGGGCGGCGGCGGCGGCGGCGACACCCTCAGCGTCGTAGTCACATCGTTAACTGAACGTTTAGGCCCGGGATTCTGCGTAAGTTGCGTCCCGACGCTTGCGGACCCCCCTTGCTGGGTGCAGAGTTTCAGTCTCAGTGTATTTTGCAAAAACAAGAGACAGATTTAAATATCAAGATTTGGAGAGAGAGAGAGAGAGAGAGAGAGAGAGAGAGAGAGAGAGAGAGAAAAACCAGCCACCTCACTAGACAAAGCATCAACGACGCTGCTGCGTATGCATCCGCACCGTGATCCCCCTGCTGCGTCCGAGGGGCTTAACGGGAACTAACTGTACTCGGAGGGATCGAGAGAATAAAAAGACTGCGGACGACAAAAATGTCAGAGAGAGAGAGAGAGAGAGAGAGAGGGTGAGAGAGAGGGAGGGAGGCTGCCATTGGCTGAATTGTTTAAAAATGAAATAATGGTGTTTGATGCTCGGGCAGGTTCTTTTGTGGAGGCTAATATAAACCCTGCAGTGTTTCTCTACGGGCTATTCTCAGCTCACCGTAATGCTCACCAGCTCCTTCTGCACACACACACACACACACACACACACACACACACACACACACACACACACAATGCCTCTCACTTTGTTTATTCCTTTGTTTCCCCTCTCTCTCTCTCTCTCTCTCTCTCTGCGGTGATTTGAACAGCAGATTGCAGATTTCGGTCTTTAGCCGGGAGCAGCGGAGGGAGAGCGATGCAGCGGTCGACTCTGACTCAGACTGACTGACTCTGGTTCCTACCTGCACCGTGTCGATGGAGCCGGCTGGAGTAAGGAACGGCAATTTTGCCGGTGGCTCGCGCCTCGTCGTGTCTGCAGGGGGAACAGGGGGAACAGTCGCACCGGTCTCTGTTCCCCACGAGACAATAAACGAGGGAGTTTATGTTCCAACCGAAGCTGATGACCTAACATGTAATGTCACTCCACTGCCACACACACACACACACACACACACACAAGCTCTCACTTGTGTCTCCGATGAGTTCTTCACTCCAGAATGTTGCTCGTCATTATTTTTTTTAATATTTCTGGTCAACAAGCCGAGCGTCTGATTGGAGTGAGACTCGTGAAAAGACGGGAACGGGAGAAGTGGTCAAGAGTTTTCAGGAAAAGACAAGGTCGAAGGAATAAGACGTCGCCAAATATTCACCAATACTCAGAGACAGGAAGTCTTTTCTGTCTCCTGGTTTGCTTCCGTTTCTGGTCGCAGATCAACAAGCCTCAAACACAACACTGACACATCATCAGCGTATAGAGTCAAAATGGCTAATGAGGTAGCAAACGTGGAAGAGTTTGACCTGATGAATCAATATTCACTTTCCTTATCTTCATGTTCCTTCACCTCGAAGGGAACGATCTGGATCTTTAGTTGCTAAATGCTGCTCTTTGTCGTTTTGCCGTTTTGTTCCGGGACGGAGGTTATAGAGAGGATTCGTCCAAGCTAACGATGAAACCTGAGTGAATATTGATTATAAATCCATTGTTTAGCCCCAGACATTTTCCCACCGTGCGTGATGCTGATGGAAAGCTTTTACTTCTGCCTGTCCAATCGACGCTCTCCTTCTTCACATTCTCATCTCATCTTTGGATGTAAATCTATGAATCAGTGTTCCTAATCCTTGATCCCATACGCCGATGTAGAGAGCAGGTGCGTCTTATCTCCGAGCATGGAGAACTCAAAGGAAAGTCTTAATCATTACCCCGCTCGCTAGATTAATGACCATGTAGAGAATTACCGTCCTGAAGCTCAGATGAGAGCGAAAGGATGGATCCCGCAGCGCGGCGGCCATTTAATATCACCTGTTATATCCGTTTCATCTGAGAAGAGAAGCATCCCTCTCCCCTCTGAATATTACAGCTAAGATTCATCGGTTGTGTGTCCCTGTCTCATTAATGTCCGCACTCCCAATTAAGGGGAAACTGAGGATAATGAAAAGTTAGATAAAAGACTGTGCCGTCGCTCTTCTCCTCTAATGTCTTGTCTTTTGTCTCTCATTGAAAACCCGCTCTGCTTCTCGGAGACAGAGCATCAAACAGCGAGTGTTTTTTAAAAGGCCACACTTCAGTTCGACGCGCTGTGGAGCCTCGGCGTTACTGGGGTGTAGCCGAGCACTCAAGGCTAATGGCGTCACTGCTGAGAACTCTGAGCACTTGGCTGGATGACTCTTCTCTCCAAGCTCGAGAGAAAAACAACCTTTTTTTTTTTTATTCTCCTACTGTTGCTTTGGCACTCTGCGAAATAAAAACGTAGGAGGAACATGAAATATAAATATTCTGTTCCCAAGCTAATGGACGATTAAATTATCGTCTGCCGGCTGTGCCGTTCCATTTGCGAACATGATATTAAATTGGACAAAACAAAAAATTATTTATGTCAAGCTGATTTAAATTCTCATCTTGTGAGGGAAGAAAAAAAACATTCATCAACATGTTTTTGTTTCGTTTCATTATTGGGCTTTGGATGAGAGGCGGGACAGGCTGGATGGGTCGGTAAAGGCTTGACAGGTCTGCGATTTTAAATACATCCATCCATTATTCAGTAAGAAGGTGGAGGTGTGTAACGCTGGACGAGAGGCGGGGACAGGCTGGATGGGCGGGGAGAGGCTGGACAGGTCTGTGATTTTAAATACATCCATCCATTATTCAGTAAGAAGGTGGAGGCGTGTAACGCTGGACGAGAGGTGGGGACAGGCTGGGACAAACTGGATGGGCGGGGACAGGCTGGATGGGCGGGGACAGGCTGGACAGGTCTGTGATTTGAACAGAATAGGGCCAGAGCTGAAATCTCACAGTATCACAGACTGATGACATCGACTGTGACGTTTATTTCTTTTTGTCGATAATTATGTATAACAACAAACCGCGGAGGAGATATTTACATATTTCATGTCTGAGTTTGACTTGAACTATGGATCTGTTGCCGTCATGGTTTCTCTGCACACGTATACGTCCTGTCTGTTTGTGTAACGGTGTTATCATTTGTATGCTTGGTTTCGAGCGGCGCCGACTTGGACCTTGATCTTTGAATGAGGACGGTGATGGACGCTGACACGAGGCCCCGTGGGGGAGACAGGTATCGACTAGCCATCTTACAGTCATATTGTGTTATTGTCCAGTGAACTTTTCAAACAGCGGGGAAAGAAGAGAAAACTGTGAAATGGGTGAAATTCAGCAAACCCCTCTTTTCATTGCCACACATAATTCTTTCACATTTTTCAAAATGTTTTTTTGAATGTTGTACATATCCGTCCGAATAAAAAATAAATAAAGACGACTAAAGACACTTGAACTCAGTTTTTCAGTCACAACTATTGTCCCTGGAGAGCAGACGACAACAAAAGAAGAAAGAGGGCGACGGCCTTAATGTTAAAGTTCTGTGCCGTGATGACGATAGCGCGCTCACAGAAGACGCGAGAGGCCTGGTGCCAACACGCACCGTAAAAAACTTCACACAGCCCTAATCATTTATTGACTGTGTTGTTCAGCAGCAGCTTTTCTCCTTGCTCCTGGACAGAATTGGGGAGACGCAGTGAGTGACGCCGTCTCAGAGGAACTCTGTATTATTTAAGCAGAGCAGGAGACATTGGAAAGCTGTGGGACTTGAACAGCTCTCGTCCTGAGGATTGTTCAAACTCTACGAGTTGCTACCACGTTGCTCTGGAGACACTGTTCAGTCTGAAGTCTGTTCGTCCTCCACACCAGAACACAGAGAAGAGAAACGACAGAGCGACGTGTAACAAATGTTCTGGATGAGAGAAAGAACATTCAATACAAACAGTTGGATGTTGGATATGAAACATTGGATGTTGGAATGTTTGATATTAGACATAGGATGTTGGATGATGGATATTAGACATTGTATGTTGGATTGCTGGATGTTGGATATTAAACATTGGATGTTGGAATATTGGACGTTGGATAATGGATGTTGGAATGCTAGATGTTGGATATTAAACATTGGATTTTGGAATGTTTGATGTTGGATAATGGATGTTGGAATGTTTGATATTAGACATAGGATGTTGGATGTTGGATTATGGATGTTGGAATATTGGATGTTGGATAATGGATGTTGGAATGTTGGATGATGGATCTTGGATGTTGGATGATAGATACTGGATGATGGATATCAGATGCTGGATATTAGAATGTTGGATGTTGGATATTGGATGTTGGATATTGAAGTGTTGGATGTTGGATGATGACTTTTGCATTTTGGAGGAAATGCAACACAGAAGTCCTGCAGAAACACTCTGAGTGTAGGAGAGACTGGTGAAGTCGCTGTTCGACCGGCGGAGCTGCTCTGTCGATGTGTACAGTGTGTTAATGAAAACCAATCATTCTAATCAGGGCTAAAGAGAGGATCTTATCATGGCCCGCTGAGAGGCTTATCAATATCCCTGCTTCAAAGCAGAGGACTAACAGCATGGGCCTGAGAAAGATCTTCAAATTACTGCAGCTGTATTAAGGAACAGTTCGTCTAATGAAGGAGTGAGGAATAATTATTGGGCAAATAATAAAACTCCCTAACATCAAATGAACCCCAAAATGGATTTTTCACCCCCGACAGGATCTCTGGCATTTTCCCAATATGATCAGAACAAACTGTGTGATGTCTGACATGCAAATGTGTTTTATCTCGTCAATACGATCAACGGATTTTCTTGAATGCGCTGAGCCGAGTTTTTTTTAAAAAATGTGTTAAATATGCTCACACCATATTCGTCTTACTGCTCACACACACACACACACACACACACACACACACACACACACTCTGGCAGCCGCAGAGATCTAAGCAGTGCTTAATTGAGCAAACTGCAACAAACTTGAGCTCCAATTATTCTCCTTTCTGTTCTGTCAGCTTCCACTGTTAACTGCTTCAGCTTATTGTTCATTATAACCACAGGTTCAAAGCAGATTTAAACTCCTTAAATAACTGCATTAGTTAACACACACACACACACACACCCACGCACTTGCTGGAGCTTTAAGATGAAAGTAAAAGCAACTGCTTGTCACAATCTGTTGTCGTGAGAGTAAAAAGTAATTATATCGGCATCTCTGCCCCGACACGTTGTCATGAAGCTCGTCCACCAGATGCTTCTAGCTGTTTGTACTAACAGGATGTTATGACCAGGAGAGTGAGGAGAAAAGGTCAAACATCTGTGGCTCGACTAATGGAACACCGTATGACATGATGAATATAGCTTCACCAGCATTATGAATAACAACATTTATTTTGCAATCGAATCCCACAACAGAGATTAATTATTCCATCCGTCCATGTTTCTTCCCGCTTATCTGGGAGCGGGTCGCGGAGGCAGGGTGTTCCAGGGAGGGTGTTCCAGACATCCCTCTCCTCCTGCGGGATCCCGAGGCCTGCTGGGATATGTAGTCCCTCCAGCGAGTTCAGGGTCTGAACTCTAGGTCTCCTCCCAGTTGGACGTGGCCGGTTAAACCTCGGCAAGAAGGTGCCCCGGTGGCGTCCTCCAGACAAGATGCCCGGACCAACTCAACCGGTCCCTTTGGACGCAAGGGAGCAGCGGGTCTACTCCGACCTCCCTCCGGATGTCCGATCTCCAAGGCCAGACGCGCCCTACGGAGGCCGCTTGTTTTCACGATCTCGTTCTTTCTGTCCCTTCCCCGAGTTCAGGACCACAGGTGAGAGTAGGAACGTGGATCGACCGCAACGGCCCGGTGCAACGCCCCGCCATCTCCCGCTCCACTCCCCCCCCTCACTCATGAATAAAACCCCCGAGATACTCAAACTCCTTCACTCTGGGCCACAGCTCGACCCCCGACGCGGAGGGAACGATCCACCGCTTTCCCGCCGAGAAGAGGTAATTACTTCTAACCATGGGTTCAGATAAGAAACTTGTATGTTTTCGCTTCCTGCCAGCGCGGTGGGTAGAGTGGAGTTTGATCGAAACAGGCGACAGCAGCGCTATGAAAAATGCAGGGGCACCTGCTGTGAGCTTCACTCACTGTCCGGCTCATTTCTCTTTCTCCCGCAGCACCTATGTGAGCAAACGGACCAAAATCAGGTCAGTGACGCGGGCGTCCGTCACTGTGAGCGATGGTGCCGAGTTCCCGCGCGAGACCGCGGAGTAAATGGAAGTTGCACCCTCAGCCGAACCATTTCTACGGATGATTTCAATCACATCTAGTTGCCGCAGCTGAAATTTGACTATGGGTTTTTTTTCCACCAGATTGTTTTGTCCCTCTTCTACAGCGTATCTCAGTCTGTAGACATTATGAATATGGAAGTTTCTGCTCTGCGCCACAGGGGGGATCAGCGCTACGGTGCATCTTCATCTCAACTAGCTTTTTTAGCACCAACATGAAATGTATTAGTCAAAACCGTTGACTGAGTCACTGATCGAAAAGGCTGAATTTCTAGTGTTCAGTCTAAAAATCTCAACGGAACCATGCCGACGTCTTCTTCTAAACCAAAAAAATCTGCTCAGCCGAAATATGTTTGACTCGTCTCCTTCGACCGTGGAAATCCAACCAACTGTCTCCACCGACGTGTCGCTCGTTCACGTCGTTTTTTTCTGTCATCTTCTGCCCAGTTCGTCCCAAAAAGCCGCTCTGTGGGGTTTGAGCCTGAGACTTTGGTGTGTTGGTTCGTTATTCGTGGGTTAGACGAAGCTCTGACCGAACAATCTTCCTCTGTCACCTGCGTCTGTCTTCTCACTATTCTGACAACAGCACAAGCTCCTGCAGCACACGATCACAGTACAGTTCCTATCCTTTCGTGTATTCGTTCCAACACGGACGGTTTGCAGGTCCTTAAAACCAAATGTTGGGAAACCTGTAGGAATCGTTTGAGTTAAATTCCAGAGGCTCCGTTTTTGCGGGAAAACTGTTCGTTAAAGCTGCAGTGTGTAACATTTAGAAGAACTTATTCACAAAAATTGAATATATTGTCCATAACTATGTGTTCATATACGTATAATCATGATGGTTTTTTTCGTCAACTGTGAATGAGTTAAATATAGTGGCATGAGGTGGACCCGACCTCCGTGTGAGTCTCCATGTTTACTGCGTCGTGTTGAATGCAGTTGCTGAACTAAACTGTCCAGGATACGTCGCGATCACGTTGCATTTTCAGACACCATAATGTGTCCCCTGTCGGTCGCTCAGTTGCTTGTGGTTTGCAACTTTACCACCAGATGGCGCCAGAAAATTACATAAATTACACATTCGAAAAACCTGAAAAGGGCCTGATGAAGATGACGATGATATATATATATATATTTATAGAAGCAGCGAGTCTGTGATATTCACACATAAACACATTCCACTCGGTGACACTGACTGTTTCACTGTTGGTGCGCTCACAGAGGAGCAGCTGTCTGATTGGCTTCCCATCACCGTGACACCGCAACATTTCAGCGGGCACGACTGCTGCCAACGCGATTCTGTCCAAGTGGACAAAGTGGGACAACGAGGGGACGTCGGCGAGACGCAGTTCGTTGGGGTTTTTTTTTTGCATCCTAAGATCACGGGAGCGCGGCGTCTCCTCCGATATTCCCCTCGCCCCGTCACTGATGTGTTCATTTATTTATGGCCGTGGCAGACACACAGGCCATCAGAGAATTCCCATCAGCCTGCCTCACGAGGAGCCCTGTCACATCTGCATATTTTTAATAGCTCGTAACTCAAACAGGCCCGGTTTGACACGTCCCGTCCGAAAGAGAAGCAACACACTCGCCCCGACATCCAAACTTTTCTCCCCAAAAAAACCCTTTGCATGTGTGTCACGTTAACTCTTCACCTCCATGTTTGTCTGATCAACCTCCGCGTGCAGTGAAAGAGCTGATAACCTGCCAATTCTGTTTTCATGTCGATCCATTTCGGCAGTCGATTAGAGGGAGATAGAACTCATCCAGCACCTTCCGGTTTCCTCGTCATCACTGATCATTAATGAACAGATACGAACTGGACTTCGACTAGAATAGCCTTTAACTCCAGGTTGGAGTAGGAAGAAACGATTGCCCGTCTTTCTATTCCACCACAACTGGCCGGTTGCCCACATTCGTACATATATATTCCTCCTTCGCCAGCCCCCGGGATAAAACTGTTTTAACAACCGAATGAATCAGGGAAGCAACAGCTTCCTGCCAGCTTTGATTTCAAGTCAATATTTACACCCGAGATTAAGGGAAGTGAAAAGCAGCAGCGAGCTATTAAAACAGGGGATTTAGCTCCGGCACTTAAAGACACACTTGCATCTTAGGAAGACAAATACACGGTGGTGCAAAGAGAAAGAGCTGAATATGCAGAAATGAAAAAAGCCTTCGAATTAAGACGAGTCACATAAATCAACAGGGAGACGTGAAGAGAAGAAGAGAAAAACACGTAGAACTACAAGAGATCAAGTCAGATATTAGGGGAAACTCGCGTCCTGTTCCTCACTTTCATATTCAAGATTATGACTTGTGAGTTTAAATTATAATCCTTATTATATTCTGACGAAATCAAACCCCACATAGATGAACTATTGGTATGGGCAGAGTCGTGTCTTACCTCACCGATATGAGCCTCACCTTTTCTACTCCCTTACTCTCTTTTGTTGCGAAGCAGCCACAGGAAACCCGACGCGTTCGTCACCGTGGGAACAGCAGACAGCGGTCGATCATCAAAAATGTGTCTACGGGGGAAAAGAGACAAGGAAAAAAAAAAGAGGACATTTTCAACTTTTTTTCCATCCGCATAAATTTTTGCAACAAGGAAGAAGAAGTTACAGGCGACAGGCTGAACACCTCCAACTCCTCGCCGAGGAGAGTTCCCCTGGAGCTTCGGCCACAATTCAGACATTTTCGTGTTAATTATGAAACGTCATAAATCCATACAGTTATAATCACTTGTGAGAACATTTTACTCATCGACTTCATTAATGAGATATAGCGACAACTTCTAAACACCAATAGGACGAACACAGATCATCGTCAGTTCCGCCCCCGGACTGAAGGTGGCGCACAAGTTACCGGCTGCAGCAGAAATAGTTTGTGGAATATCGTATTATACAATATTGAAATAAATTCTCACCAACATCCTGCACATACACACTTGCATGCTGGACTGCTCCAACTATACCAACACATAATGTAAAAAAAAAAATTCTAATTGTCCTTTTGTTGAGTCGATGTCCTTGGTTTGAATATTATTTATTCCTCCATATCAAGTGTGTCTCTGCCTCCGTGTGTGTGTTAAAATAAATTGCTATCCACGTGTCCAAATAATTTAATAAAACGGGGTTGGGTTAATCAATGATAACAGGTTATACGTAGAGTTATTAAACAGCAAACAAACGAACTGTCAGCTCACCTATAATGGCTCCTCCTTATTGGAGCCCTGCAGCACTGAATTATGGGAAATATGACTTTAATATTTTGCAACCACACGTTGTATACACTATATAAATGGACATCTGCAGTCTGTATTCTCTGTAATGACCAGCAGAGGGCGACTCCACTGGTTGTTTCCAAGTGTCAACCCACCGTGAAGTTGAAATTTCGTCACATCCTCGTCACATAATTTGGGGGCGTGGCCTGACTGAGAGCTCGTCCACCTCAACCTGCAACCTGCCATGCACCGATTGGACGGTGCCAGCTGTCAATCACACTGTATCCACGCTCCAACACATGAGATGTAGAGTCATGTGCTCACAGACTTCCACAGAAACAAACCGGTGGAGTCGCCCTCTTCTGGTCAGTACAGAGAAAACAGGCTTCAGCATCACGTCCATTTTTAATTACAGTCTACGGTTGTTTTTATCTAGAAGTCTACGAGACGGTGGGTTGACACTGGACCGATCTCTCTTTCTGTGAGAGTGGGGTCCTCGTCTGCGGAGGCGGCAGGTGAAAGTGAGGCTGGGGGGTGTTTGTCTGCCTGACGACAGAAAGTCTCCGACCCGCTTCACGGGGGGTGTTTTTATATAACACTATAAAAAATGAAGTCGATAACGCCTGAACTCTGCAGTTGATCCGATACGCCGTGAAGCCGGTGAAGACGTGTTCACCAGATAAACCTTTATGTCCTCCAGGATGTACAGATAATAATAAAAAAAAGAAAAAGATCATTATTTTTACGAGAACAGTATCAGATTTATTTTCTTTGATATCTTCCTCGGGTCGCTCGTCTGCGGTTATTTGCTGCATTCACAAGACGAGAGAATAAAGAGAAAAGCGGTGAAACTGTTTCCTGGCTCCTTAACACAGAAGAGAGAGGAAACGACGAGGATTTTAAATACGACAAGAACAAAACCAAAAACTCTAACTGCGACACGAACAGTCACACCTGGTGTTCCTGAAAGGACGATAGTTCCGTCCTTAATTACGCCAGAAGAGGAAAAAACTGTAATAAATCATATTGCAGGTGGAGCAGCTTCTGACATTTTTCTTGTCCTTGTGGTGAGTGTGTGCGCTAAGAGCTCGTCCGCGTACGTTGTCAGGGAAACTGTCATTCGACGTTTGGCTGGAACACGTTGGTCGGGACGACTCGGCATCATGTTCTGTCAGAGCAACAGAAACAAAAAAACAGACAGCTGTTTCTTTTTTGTTTTTCTGGTTTGACTTGAAACTTGACCGAGAGCTACAGCGTCGCTCCGACTGCGTTTGTGGAGTTTGGTTATTCAATAACATACGTATGGACATGTTGATTAAGAATGAATGCTAATGTGATAACTGCTTGGCTTTGCAACACGTCGCAGACGACGGCCTGTCACGACAACTACTTAATGTTTTTCACGATATACTGCCGCAGAAATTATCGCCCTTTAAAGACTATTTTTTTGATACGTAATCATTTGAGCTGTCGCTGCTGACAGAAATGTGATCCAACCTTTAGACTTTGTGTTTAGGCCTCAGACAGGGAAATCCATATTTTCTGACATGTTACGGACCAAAACCAGTAATTGATAAATCATACGACGAGAACAGATGAGAGGACAGAAGCAGCGAGACAGAGGTTTTAACCTGCCCCCCCCCCCCCATCAATTAAGACCAAAGACTTGACGATTCATCCCGAGAAGAAGAAGAAGAAGAAGAAGAAGAAGAGGAAGAAGAAGGTCGATGTGATGTTAATCATCCAAGTCATTTATTTCCCTTTAAACTCCTGCCGCCAGCTGGAGGCTGCGTCAGCAGGAGCGGGCCGGTGACACCTCGCTCCACAGCCACTCAATCAGGATATTAATTACCCAGTTATGTCTCCCTGTTATCAATCTCCACCAATCACACTTTATTAAATACACATACCTTTACCTTCTAAACACAAAGTCCAGGTTTTCCAGTTGTGTGTTTCAGTCCTCGGACATTTGGTTGGTTTCACAGTATATTAATTATATATATATATATATATATATATATATATATATATTAATACACACATGGTCCTGCATGATGACATCATAGTGTTCACAGTATACTTGAAGCTGAGAGGAAGGAACAGTTGCACGTCTCTCTCTCTCTCTCCTGATGTTTCCCACCAGTAGTTTGTCCCTCCCACGTGAAATGACTCAGGGGCTTGTGGGCTGCTTCAGTTTTGGAATTATGATCCTCTTAGTTGATTGGATCTGATTTACAACCCACCGACAATTTGGCAAATGATTGATAAAAACGGGACTTCTTTAGGGTTTCTTACATAATATGGGGTAGGGGTGGGGGGATTGTCAGTTTCATACCCAGTTTCAGGTTGATAATCTCAATTTGCCATTTGTCGAGAGCATTCAGGGAGTTGGAGCAGGATTAATGTAGCACGTTGTAAAAGGCTCGTCGCAGTTTGATTGAGTTTCATCTATCATTATTATTTTAACGTAAGGAAATGTCACAAACAACAGAGGAGTGAAAATTAAACTATGAAAATGCAGCGATGCCTCAAGATCCTTAAAGAACTCCCTCCAGTCAAGTTTTAAAGTATATGAAAATAATCTACTTTGCTTAATATTTTGTTTAACATTGTTTACCCAAAAAAGTTTTTAAAAAGAACCATCCACTCTCTCTCCCTCACTGAGGAATTCTGAGACTATGAATATTCATGATATGCAAATAACAAAGGCCCCGCCCACCACAGCTGCTCGTGCTAGGTTGACCGGTGGAAGAATGGGGGCGACAAGACGGCTAGCGGCAACGTCGGCGAGATTCAGCCATAAAACTTTTCACCAACTGCTAATGCTAATGCTAACTGTCTGCCGACACACCTTCCATCCTCTCGTGGATGCTAAATGCTAATGCTAACGCTAACTGTCTGCTGACACACCTGCCGTCCTCTCGTGGATGCTAACTGCTACTGCTAGCGCTAACTGTCTGCTGACACACCTGCCGTCCTCTCGTGGATGCTAACTGCTACTGCTAGCGCTAACTGTCTGCTGACACACCTGCCGTCCTCCCGTGGATCCTTACGCTAACTGTCCGCCGACACACCTGCCGTCCTCTCGTGGATGCTAACTGCTAACGCTAACTGTCTGCTGACACACCTGCCGTCCTCTCGTGGATGCTAACGCTAACTGTCTGCTGACACACCTGCCCTCCTCTCATGATGCGCTGCCTCTGCTGCACTGGACGTTTCCGGTTTTCTGTATTTGTGACGTTCCAATTCTAGCTTGAACAGGATTCGTTTTGAATTTCAAATTGCAGAGAAGTGCAACACAGAAATCTCCTCCTCCAGGAGAGGAATGTGAAAACACCTCTATAGTGACAACATGTGCTCAGATGCAAGTCCCTGTAGTCAATGTCAGACATGTTAGAGGACAGGAACAGAAGAAAATCACTTCTTTGAGTGGAGGGGGACTTTAAAACCATACAGCAGATTCCTTGGATTCATTTGTGTTTCCCGCAAACGTTAGTATTTGTAAAAACACTCCAGGCCTCGGAGACATGAAGTTAAATATGTGAAAAAATAAGTTTCTGTTCCATGTGTCAACTCTTCCGACCAAAGGCTGAAAGAAACACGTCACATCATTATGACTGAAACGATTTCACTGGTTGTTTCTCAACCGCTGGCCTCAAATCAATTTGCCTCTGTGCCCTTATCGTCCTCTCACAGAACGCTTGTTATCAAAATCATTCGTCTAATGGCTGGTGGAAGCGCACACAGCGGCCGACGCATTTCGCGCCCGTGTTCCTCCCTCGCCCCCGTCGAACACGGCGCTGCAGCTCATCACTCAACGCGGACACACGGAGAGAAAAGAGGCAGGTTTCTACCTAATCGCAAAAGTCAAGGTTCATTTGACACGATGCTGATTTGCCGACCCCTCCTCCCACTCACCTTGTGTCTGCGGACGACCCCCGAGTCAGTCAGCGACCCCGAGCAGCCAATCACAGCCCTCGGGCCCGCCCGCCTTTGACCCCCAGCTATAAGGTCATCGAACGTGTGATACACTTCTGAATTATGAATCAATGCGATTGCCCTTTTCCCTCTCATCCATTGAAGTTTTTATAGTCCGGCGGAACCGAGTGTGACTCGTCAATGAGATTACAATTGATTTACTCGGGTGCAGAATGGTTGTGGAATTGGTATCGGGGAAGAGGAAAATGGAATCGGAAAGCATCTCCAGTCGTGATGTCAAGACTAAGGGCCTGAGCTTCCAGGTCCAAAGAGGGAAAAATATATAAAGAGTCTGGCATCAGTAAGTGAAACAGTGAACCTCAGTTCTAAAGTACTATAAGATAATAAATATGTAATTACAGAATGTAATTATCTCACTATCACTATGGTCAATAATCCTTTTCTCACTACAGATGCTTTGTGCTTTCTTTTTCTGACAGGACGTAAAAAGTAAGTAGCTCCGAGCTCACGTCTGCACCGCGTGTATGAATCTAGAGCTGTTTGATTAGTGATCGATTACTAAATTAAATCGCAATATTTCATCTGTCCTGATAGTTTGATGTAATATGTGAGTACATGATCCCAAAAAATTTTGTTCATTAAAGAAACATTGACCACCATTGAAACAACAAACCATTCACATTTGTCACTGGTGTCAAACCTCCTTCGCCTCACGTCCAGTCCGACGTGCTGCTGCTTCCTGTCCCATCATCTACTACTGCTCGTCACAACACAGTAAATATTAAACATAATTAACCTGAGCTCAATGCGGCTTTTAGCATAAGTTAGTGGACATGTTTAAATGTCTGTGATTATGATAATTTTTTTTTTTTTTTGCTATTTTCATTCTTTTAAATTGGAAAAAAAGAAGAAAAAATGCTGCTGGTATTTGTTAAATTTATGAAGTTGGTCATTTCTCCAGCCAACTTCACACTTATAGGTTCTCATATATATCTATCTCCCATTAATAATTAATATCTTCCACGTCAGCAAGTCCAGAGAGAGCCTTTACCTCTCCTCAAGAATTTATTGCTTCTAAATTGAATATTCATATAAATTAATATATATATATGTATTTATATATATACATATACATATATACTGTTCCTTCTTCTTCATACACACACACACACTCATCAGATACAGTGCCATACATTATCCATGACACTTCAAAGCCAGCGTCCCCCTGAAGCTCGTCTCCTCACTACATGTGATCCTGGGATCCACAGGAATGGGGAAAAAAAGCAGGGCACTGAGCGAGGCGCAGAAAATGAGAGCACATGCGCCGGGTGGTATCTCAGCGCGGGACGCTCCCAGACAGACTCTTCAGGGAGGTTATTAATCTAGACTCAGACCTCCTGGGTGGCCGGGGGGGGGGGGGGGGGGGGCGCGTTTCCTCAGATCTTTGTCCAGGAAACGCGTGGATGGGCTGGACTGGGGGAACGGTGTTTGAGAGCGAGGGCCTCGGTCCGGGAACAGCAACAACAACGAAGAGAGTCAGACGACACCATCCATCCATCCATCGTCTACCGCTTCATCCATTTAAGGGTCGCGGGGGGCTGGAGCCAATCCCAGCTGACATTGGGCGAGAGGCGGGGTTCACCCTGGACAGGTCGCCAGCCTATCACAGGGCCACATACAGAGACAGACAACCACTCACACCTACGGTCAATTTAGAGTCTCCAATGAACCTGACTCCATTCTGCATGTGTCTGGACTGAGGGAGGAGGCCGGAGAACCCGGAGAGAACCCACGCACACACGGGGAGAACAGAACCTTCTTGCTGTGAGGTGAAAGTGCTAACCACTACGCCACCGTGCAGCCGTCAGACGACACAATAAATAATAAGAAGAAGAGTTTATGATTCCAGGATTGAAATCTGTCATCCTCGAGATATCACAAATGTTTCCAGGTCTGAAGGGAGGAGGAGGAGGAGGAGGAGCACATTGATTTACATTATTACATAACAGCATCAGGAAGTTGGCTCATCAAAGATATCAATTAATCGATCAAATAATCGACAGATTAATCCATAATGAAAATAATCGTTAGTTGCAGATCTGGGAAATTGTGGTTCAAAGTACATTTTGTTTGACGTTTTCATATTTCACAATTTTTAGTTCATTACAAAATGTATAATATGAAATCATAATAACTCCTTTATCATTTGAATCGACTTCCATCAAGTCAATGCATCACCGGGGCCCCGTGAGGACTTCGGTTTGGAATCCGACCTACGGCCACTTCCTCCCCCGTCGTCACACTAAACTCTGAGTTCTCCTTCCGGTCAATAAAAGCTGAAAAATGCCCCCAAAAATTACTTTTTTGCTGCTTTTAAAATGTTCCCGACAACTAGGAAGTTATTTTCTGAGCCAAAGTTTGAGAGAGTTACGTGGACGATGTATTAGGGCCATTGTACGGAAAAAATAATAATACAGAGCCGGAGGAAGGCGGTAATATTCCTCGCAGAGACACTCACAAATTCACGAGTAATAAACTCGCAAATTTGCAAGAAAAAAATCGTTCACACTTAGGAGAAAAAAAGTTTGAAAATGTTTTTTTTTTTTTTGAAGGAACTACATCTCTTTTCCCACCACAGCCCTAATACGCCGTATAACACGAATGATCACTTTAAAAAAGGTTTTTTTTAATATTTGGGAACCCGAGTTTCCTCGACAGATAATCTGCCTCATGATCATGAGACACGGTCGCTGACATGCAGCCGCGAGTGCACAGACGAAATTCGAAACGGGATTCCTCGCGCTGTATTCCGACGGGACGCGTTGACGAGCGACGCTCCCCTGCTCAGCTGTTTTATTAGCTCCTCAAACTCCATTTCCATTTAATTTGTGCGCATGGCTCCCGGAGTCTGCGCCCGGCAGCCGAAGGTGTAAATCTGGCCCTTATCTGGCCCGGGCATGCACGGTTCATATCCACACACACACCCGCAGCCAACGGCGGATCTATAATTCATGGCCAAGCACAGCCCGCGTTTATTGGCTAGCACCCTGTGTCAGGGACTACAACAGTGGCAGAAGAATTCAATGTCGTGTCATCGGAGCGGTTCAGAAGGCAGCGGAGGGGGGCGGGGGGGCGGGGTTACGAACTGGCGACACTAACTTCTCTGTAGCGCCTCTACACATGAGCCGCGCCAAACTTTTCCACATTGACATTCTGCCGGGCGGCTTCCGCCGGTGTCGGCGTGCCACGGCGAGGGGGGGGGGGGTTGACATCGACGTGACCCTCAGGTGAAAGAGTGTCGTGTTTGACAGTCGGCGGGGGGGGGGGGGGGGGGTTATTCCACCAATTAGGGTAATTGGAAAAGACAGGTCAGGGCACATACGCCGTTGAATGAAATCACATAAACAGACCGGGGGGGGGGGGGGGGGGAGTGGATAAATTGTCTTCAGGGAAAACACGAGAACGACCAAATGAGGCCGAGGGTTTCTGTGAAAATCTATAGAGGAAAAGGAAACACTGCCACTCGGCTGGCGGCCGGCCTTGTGAGCGGGTCGCTGCCGGTGAGGAGTTTCTGCTGAAGGAATGTGAATCATTATCCGATCACGCGCGGCGGTTTGTCTTGTGTCCGTCTCGCGCTGCTTCTGATTCAGTAGTCAATAGTTTTGACAACTCGTCAGTCGTCTCTTGAGAGGAAGTGTGAATGGGGGGGGGGGGGGGGCTTACATGGATAATGTATAAAAGATGCTAAAAGATAAAGAAGGTAATGTTTGATGTAATAAATTGTTTAGTTTCTGATTTCAGGTTCTACTCATTTGGTTGTGTTTTTTTTTTTATTTTACAGTTATTAATGATAAAGTTTATGCTTAATAGGGCCCCAACTAACCATTATTTTCATTACCAATCAATCTGTCGATTGCTTTTCTCAACTAATCGATTAGTTGTTTGATCCATAAAATGGTGAAAAATGTTTCCCCAAAACCACCAAGACGATGTTTTGTTTTGTCCACACACCACAGATATTCAGTTGACTGTCACAGAGGAGCGAAGAAACCAGAACATATTCACATTTAAGAAGCTGATATCAGAGAATTTTTCATTGAATTATTTTTCATAAAAAATATTTAAACCAAATAATCGATCATCAAAATAGTTGGCGGTTAATTTAGTAATCGATTACAAACTGATTAATCGATTAACTGTTGCAGCTCTAATTCTTAAACTAAAATATCAAGCCTCAATTACATTTCTTTGTCATGAAAGTTTGATAATGACTCATTGACAGAGTAATATACAGTATATGTATATGTCGGCCGATGTATCGTATCGGGACTCTTGTACTCCGTAATATCGATATCGGCCCGCAAAAATCCATATTCCAGCAGGAACTGAGCTCGTCTCAGTCAAAAGGCTACATCCATATTACTACCTTTTCATTTTTTTTTTTTTTTTTTTTAAACGGAACGTTACATCGCGTGTTCGTTCACGCTCACGTGACAGGTGGTGTAAACAGGAAGCAGATCGTCTTCCCTGAACCCTGGGGGTTGGAGCGGGGGTCTCGCGCTCCCTGGACTAGCACGGATGGGCGGGCGGTGGCGTGAGGGCGGCCGGCGCCACAGGGAATCCGGAGAACTTATAGCACCGGGGTCATGTAACGGTGAGGCAGTAGATGCAAGTGCAGAGGATGAGGTCACGGACGTGGAGTCCCTCCGGTGTCCTCTTTAATAAGCGTCACACTAGCAGAGGAGCAGGGGGAAGAGGAAGGCGTCAGCAGCAAGGCATCATGGTCCGGCAGCCCACCGAGGGGCCGGCATGTCACCGGGAACAGACGAGCAACGATGCCAGAAGAGAGAGACGTCAGACACTCGCTAATCAGGACGACTGGAGGTCAGAGGTCAAGGAGGATACCTCCTCCTCCTCTCCTATCGCCTCCGCCCACCGTTCCTCGGGGTCACGCTTGTTTTTTGTTGATATCTGTGTTAATGAATGAGCCCAGAGGAGGAGGGCCGTGTTTGTGTGTGTGTGTGTGTGTGTGTGTGTGTGTGTGTGTGTGTGTGTGTGTGTGCGCGCAGGGAGGCAGGGACGACCACACACGCGCGTTTCACTTTGTGTTGTTCCGCGGCAGCTGGAGGCAATGACGGGGAACGGCATAACAATGTTCACGCTCCGAGTGAACGCATAAGCACTCACAAAAAATTACAGGCAAACAAAACACGACTGTAGAGACGAACACCTGCTGCGAGATGACGCCGCATCAACAGCATGTGAGCGTTAGACGACATTGTCGAATATCATACAGAGCTGAACTGTATTATTAATCGTCTGCTTGGACATGTGACACATCAAGTACAGTGCCGATACTTCCTGGAAGTGCGTCACGATAAAAGCATGTTGATGTCGAGGCAGCGGTGCGACAGCGTTGTGATCTTTTGGGACACGACCACAGGAATTAGCAGCACTTTTATTCAACATCGACCCTGGGAAGCTTTGGATGAGCAGAATATGTTTCATTATAAGTTTAGTAAAGCTACAAAAGGCAGACGACCATGAACTTTTAGCGGCTGAAGGAACAGTGTTGTTTCGTAGGTTGGTCTTAAATAAGACCAGTCTTAGCAGTTAAGACCACTCTAAATTAAGACCAGTCTTAGTTAAGACCAGTCTAAGCAGTTAAGACCAGTCTTAGTTAAGACCAATCGTAGCAGTTAAGACCAGTCTTTGCAGTTAAGACCAGTCTAAGCAGTTAAGACCAGTCTTAGCAGTTAAGACCAGTTTTAGTTAAGACCAATCGTAGCAGTTAAGACCAGTCTTAGCAGTTAAGACCAGTTTTAGTTAAGACCAATCGTAGCAGTTAAGACCAGTCTTAGCAGTTAAGACCAGTTTTAGTTAAGACCAATCGTAGCAGTTAAGACCAGTCTTTGCAGTTAAGACCAGTATTTGCAGTTAAGACCAGTCTTTGCAGTTAAGACCAGTCTTAGCAGTTAAGACCAATCGTAGCAGTTAAGACCAGTCTTAGCAGTTAAGACCAGTCTTAGCAGTTAAGACCAGTCTTTGCAGTTAAGACCAATCTTTGCAGTTAAGACCTCATCCATCCAACCTGTCCAGATGTTCCACCTACTGTAACTGGTGTACCTCCTGAAATATTCACAGCTGCTCTCGTCGCTCGGAGCCACGCGTCGTCCACTCCACAGACGTGTCCTGTCAGGCTCGATAAAGACAAACATGGCCGACTCATCGCCGCGCCGCCGTGTCTGCCGGGTCAAGATTTCTCCTCATCAAGTGTGTCCAGTTCGATTCAAATAGCACGACACCTGAGGCCGTGTACAGAAACGGCGTTGTAAAAACTGTGTTTATAGCCATAATGTTTGTGGAGATGATTTTTAAAATGTGAGCGCTGTTGCGCTGTGAAGCAGATTGTGCTATAAACACTGTAGCGATGTAGTCAAGAGGGGAAGAGGAGGAGGGGAGGGTTGGAAGAGCACCCGTGGGGGACATTACGTCTTGTACAGTATATCATTATTATACTGAGGCGGCACTGTAAACAGCATGATTAATATTTCATGATGCAAATGTTTCTTTAATGGATTATTAGACTATAAACAGGCAGGAGATGAGTGTTTAAAGCAGGTCGTCGTGTTAGATTTAGTGAAATGTCAGATGTTCAGAGACGGCGGGGTCGTCCTTTTTAGTACCTTTTCCAACTGAGCTGAGGATGTTTACAAGCTTCCTTCATATCAGGACAGAGAAGAAATGAAATTCAACGGCCCCCCCAATTTTTTATTTTATGAAGTCCTCTTGTCTATTCTAAACCTTCTGAATGGACAGAAAGCGTGATTGGTTCTCCCACCGGAGAATCGAGAAAGGTGAGTCCTCAGCTCGGAAGAGTTGATTGGGAACTTTGGCTGATACAGAACCAACAAACACCGGATTACCCAGCAGCCTCTCTGCTGCGGCAGCAGCAGCAGCAGCGGAACAATGACCATATGTCGCGCTCGGTTGCAGCCGCGGGGTGGAATCGATCGGTGAATATTTCATCAGAGCATGAGCTAAATTCTCCGCAAATGAAAACATACATACATCCCTGAAGGAGGTGCATGTGCATGTTAATTAATACGGCCTCGGCTCTGTGGATATGAGTAATTACTTCTTTTTTCTTTTTTGTTCTGATACCACGGACTGCTGTTGCTGTACAGCTGATTCGCTGTGGCAAAACACAAGGTAAATTGATGGGGGGGGGGGGGGGTTAACACTCGGGTCTTTTGAATTGTCTTTAATTTGCTGCTTTTTGTTGTTGTTGTTGTTTTTTGTTGTTAGTTTTGGAAGCTTAAATTAATATGAATGTTTACGAAAGGGGCAAAAAGTAGCAAAAGGCAACTCATGGTAAAACCAAGAATCAACCCAGCGTGACGTCACCCGTTGGTTCGTTGGTTTGACGTTTTGAACCGGCGGCATGTTGGCGTTTTTTGAAACAGGAAGTGACCGTATTTGGAGGGGCACAGGTGAGTGATACATCGGGTGCTTTATGGTCTGTTGATGGACCGTGATGTACAAAATGAACATCATGTCGTATCGAAGAAGACTTGAGGCATAAACTCCTCAGGTAAATGTTTTACTGACGTTATAAATCAAGTGAAAAGTAGAGTCGTTTCCCTCGTAGACTTCTATTGGAACAACCAGCAGAGTCGCCCTCTGCTGGTCACTACAAAGAATACAGGCTTCAGGCGCTTCAGAAGCATTGGATTCACATTTCCATACCCAGTGACTAGGTCCATTTTTATTAACAATCTATAGGAAAATGGCGAAAGAGCATGAACACGGAGGCAACCATGACCAGAACACTATCGAGCGTGCACTGCACGATATATAAAGGGTTTTCTGGTCAGAAACACAGGGGCGGGAAATGAACGGGCCACAGGTGAGTGGTGAAGACGAACCGATGACCAGGAACTGACACAACAGGAAGAGGGAAACCGTAACCCCTCCGCCTTCAACTCTCCATGACCTCACTGAGCCTCTTCATTTCTTTGTCTGGTGTTCTGCCGCGTTCGGCCTAATCCAGTCCCACAAGGGCTTGTGGGTAAAAAAAAGAAGGGCTTGAAAGAATCTACAACGCCATTAGGGCGATGCTCAGTCTATAATAATTTAAATTATGCAAATGACGTTGTGGTATATTCGCTGGTAACACGTGTAATGCGGCGTATTACTTTCCTTTCGTCTGATCAGGTAGTTCTTATTTTGTTTCAGTGGTAATAATTCAGGATTACGTTTTTAATATCACGCAGCCAGTGTCGTTTTATTACATTCCTTTGAGAAGTCGCTCACGCAGTCGTGGAATATTACTGGCGTTGTTGCAAACCTTTGAGCTTTTTTTCCAATATCGGCGAGACAGGTTCATCCGGCTCGGTGTGTTCTCGTTATACCGGAGGAGGAGGAGGAGGCTCGACTCCTCCGAGTCCATTTAAAGGTGCGACAAACAATCCTGCAGCTCGGACGCTTTTCCATCTCCTGACGAGGACGACGACACATCCGCAGGTTCTACAGCGACTGAGCAGCGAAAGAAAAAAACCTGGACGTGCCTGTAAGTGTAATATTTTAAGCATGTACATTACAGTGACCTCTGTTGCACAGGAGGCAGAGAGATGAGTCTATTTGACATTCATGGCCACTTAGGATGAATTATACATTAAGCATTAAGCATTCATGCGCCGTGGCCTTAAAGAAATGGAATAATAAGGATATATCAGTTCTGCACAATGAATTTGTTCAACACATTTTTTTTTTTTTAAATAGAACTTTTTTTTTGCAAATCAGTATCTTACTTTGGAAAAAAAAAATTAAAGGATACAGACACTGTTCAGTATTACACATGTTTTATTTCCTATACCCGTCCCTTACACCTGGATTCATACATATTAAGAGATGTTCCAATAACATATTCCTCTATCGAGTACCGATCCAATACCAGTGCATTAAAAAATATATAGACTTATATAAAGTATTTCATCAGCTTTTTGCTATTAACCCTTAGTAGGAAGTGATGATCAGTGTCGTTGGGCCTGGCTCAGGTTTTAGAACCTTTGACAGACAGAGACTTTAACAGAATGAAGGTCACAGACCTAATTTTATTATCTAGTTTGACAGTCAGAGGTGAAAAAGATCTCAAAGTTAATATATATCTACAGGAATAAACAACAGTTACTTGCTTCAGTCTGTATCTTTCACAGTAACAGGATAAAACAGTGATACGCTTCAGGTCAACATTTTACCTGTGAGACTTTAGCAACTTTTAATATGTATGAATCTCGGTGAAACTACACCCAGATTTTCTCTTTCCTCATCAGTAGTCCAGACAATATTCCTTCCTTCATATGAGGGACTGACTGACTGACTGACTGACTGACTGACTGACTGACTGACTGACTGACTGAGGGACTGACTGACTGTGCACGTGTTTTTTATTCGCGACGTTAATACAAACTGTCGGTGACAGCATGTAAACACAGAAACGCAGAGCGAGTCAAACGAGTCGAGCAAAAAGAAAAAAAACTTTGCACATCACAGGAGCTTCAGCTGTGAGTGTGTGTGAGTGTGTGTGTGTCCATGTGTGTGTGTGTGTGTGTGTGTGTGTGTGCGTGTGTGTCCATGTGTGTGCGTGTGTGTCCGTGTGTGCGTGTGTCCATGTGTGTGCGTGTGTTTGTGTGTGTGCGTGTGTCCGTGTGTGTGTCCATGTGTGTGCGTGTGTGTGTGTGTGTGTGTGTGTCCATGTGCGTGCGTTTAACCCTCCCACCCTGCTGACGGCGTCGGAGACGACCGGTCTCACGCTCGTCCTGTGATCAGCCTCATCAGCCGTCTCCATTCATCTCTTCATTATTCATTTGCCGTGTCTTTGGACAGTGCAGCCGAGCTCCTGCCTGCACATTCTCCACCGTCTCACAGTTTCACATGGAAAACAAACAAACAGGTGCGCTCGGAGTTGTCACTCTTGACGTGTGCTTCTTTCCTCTTTTGTCTTCTCCCTCCAGTTTGACAGATTTGTTTAACAGGATGGAAGACGTTCCAAGTCGGCCTGATTGATTTCGTCTCCTGAGCTAAAAGCAGCTCCTTTACAAAGAATGATCACACTAATGGGAGAACAGCTACAGGCACCGGGGCGACAGCACGCGTGTTCACGCCGCTATCGATTTTTAATGCATGGCAAATCAAATTAGCGGGGTCGATAGACACCGTCTGCCGCTCGTCTCTCGCTGGCACAGAAAATATACAGATCAGGCCACTTGAGATCCCCGCTCATCTTTAAGACTTGATCACCTCGGTGTCACTTGACGCGTAGCCCCCACGTTTTTAGAACCCATCAGATGAGGTCACGCTTTGTGTTTCTGTTCGTGTGCGGTGTTTTTACAACATTGAAGGTCAAATAAGTCCAGATTCACATGTGAACACAATCCAGAACATGTAAATACATTGAAAATTAAACCATTTAGTTTCAGTGTTTAGTGCTAAAATCAATAAAAATAAACGTGGGCTGCAACTATCGATTATTTGCATTATCGATTAATCTGTTAAATATTTTCTCGATTGATCGATTACTTACCAGAGGAGCAAAGAAACCAGGAAACATTCACATTTAAGAAACTGAAATCAGAGAATTTTTACTTTTTTCCCCCATAAAAACTACTTGAGCCGATTCATCGATTCTTAAAATAGTTGCCGATTAATTTAGTAATCGATTACTAATCGATTAACTGTTGCAGCTCCAAGAACAACTCTTTCAGTGTATGTCTGCTCCCACACACACACACTCACTAGACGAGAATGAAAAGCTCAGTTTAAAGGGACAGTTCAGTGATTTTGAAGTGGGGTTGTGTGAGTTACCTATGCATAGTGTTGTATACTAAGTATCGATGATGTGAAGATGTATTGAAGAGAAGTCCGCCGACACCGTCTTGATTGTATATAAAGGTTTATTACAAACAGACCAGCATCGATTACAAGCACTGCAGAGCTTGGAGAGTGTCCGGCCAAAATGACAACCCTCCCGACTCTTCTTGGGGGTTACCTTTATAGGCCCATCGTTGGCTTGAGTAGGAACATCTGGTTGATCCAAGATATGCTATGTGAGTCGTAAAACTTAGAGAGGTCAAAAGGTGAGGTGAGGGGTTATCAGGAGACCCTTATCTTGGCATTCCAAAGAAAGAGATGTAATCACATATTCCCTTTTCATTCCATATATCAACAAAAAGACACTACAATAGTTAATATGTGACCTTTTGGAGATGGAGATCAGCGATGTCATTTAACGGAGTTCGGAGGAGAAGTGGAAGTAGTGAAAGTCTGAGTCCCACTGTTGCAGAGGGGACCACCGAGAAACCTCTTTTTCGTCACATTTTTAAACGTACCCTTAAAACAAAACGTTCAAGCGTACTTCAGCCAGGTATTAATGCAGCAAAACTAAAGCGGTGAAAAAATACGCCCTTCAGCGTACAATTGAATGGATTTTTGGGTGGTCCCCTCTGCAACAGTGGGACTCAGACTTACGCTACTTCCACTCCATCTCCAAAAGGTCACATATTAACTATGCATAGGTAACTCATACAACCCCACTTCAAAATCACTGAACTATCCCTTTAAATATATATATATATATATATATATACAATATCAGTGTGGTGTACATACTGTGGCCCTGCAGAGCAGCAGGTCAGCCACGGGGGATCAATACACGGGGGCAGCAGACCTCATCAATGTGCAACATGCAACAGTTCTTTACAAGTCAACGCATGTGACCGTATTGATCAGACTGAGCAAGACATGGAGCAGTGTTCACAAATAAGCAGAGACACACACACACACACACACACACACACTATCCGTTGATGAAGACAAACAAGACACTTGCACCTCCGACTTCAGTCCCATGTGGTTAATGGGTCGTGGATCCTGCCGAGGAGGCATCGCGCTCCACGTCACACGCGTGGATCACGTGTGACGGCACACGGAGACGTACAGGAGGTTAGAGCACCGGGGAAACCCAGACACACTCGCAGGTTCACACACATCGGGTCGAGCTCCTCCGGTTGACCGAGCGGTTCAAATCGATCAATGGGCTCATCAAAAAAACAAAAAAAAACCCACCGTGCGTCGGAGTAACCGAGTGAACTGCAGCCTGACGGATCAATTCCCCGACCGTCTCCGGGAGTAAAACGCAGTCACATTCTTAACAAATGCACATTCTTAACCTGTCGTAAAATCTTTATTGACAAGCGTGTACAAGCATGAGCTTAAAATGAGACGAGATGATCGATAACGCTCCCGGGCCCGTCCGGCAAACACAGCAGCGGGTTAGCTTAGCATCGCTAACGCCGGACATGCGGGGAAACAGCTTTGATGTTAAGCTCTTCATCTCTTGCTACTTTTCAGCTTTGACTCTCTAGTTCCGCAGCAATTTGCTCATTCAAATTCTTCATATTCTTACTAAAAACTATAATTCATAATTCGCTGGTATTTTCAAAGAAATGTAGAGTGTTCCTTTCGATGGCGTAGTTTGTGTATGTCGACAGACTCGAGATTAAAATAATAGAATAAGTGCAGCGCTGCGCATCACAACACTAACTTATAGACAATAACGTTCATTTCTACAATCAAACAAGACAATTCAAAGCTTTTAACATACTTGTATTAATACATAAGTGTAATAGAAACATAATTTAAACTATATTATGTGAGTGTCCACCGGGCAATACGTCATAGTCCTGCGACAATGGTGTGATTACCATCGTGACCCAAATAGTGTCTGAAAAGTGTTTTTTTTTTCTTAATTTTGTTGATGAGCTCACTACGTTGTGCACCTCTGTACATAGACTTCACCAGATCGCGAGGAGGGCGAGTGAAGTCATCATCATGTCCACGTCCCTTCAACGTCTGCACGGTTCAAACATCAGGTACAAAAATAGAGCCGCAACAGTTAATCGATTTTTCGATTACAGATCGATTGCTAAATTAATCGCCAACTATTTTGATAATCGATGAATCGGTTCAAGTAGTTTTCATGAAAAAAAACAGTCAATATTCTTAAATGGGAATATTTGCTGGTTTCTTTGCTCCTCTATGACAGTAAAAAAAAAACTAAAAAAAACCCCATCATCTTGGAGTTTTGGGAAACACGGTCGTCATTTTTAAGAATTTTATGACATTTCATGGACCAAACAACAAATCGATGAATCGAGAAAATAATCGACAGATTAATCGATTATGAAAATAATCGTTAGTTGCAGCCCTGCACAAAAACAAAGTATATAACACTGCCAGGAAACATAATCCAGGCACAATTTAATTATCTTTAAAAAAAAAAGGTATCAGGCAACCTCATTTAACAGTTTATTAAAGTCATTTGTAGGAGATAAGAGTTACAATAAGAATGGATTTCTTATCACTTAAAAGTAAAACATGAAGAAAATAGTTTGTGGTTGAAACTGTGTTTGTCAAGTCGTCAGAATTTGCTGTAATTCCAACGTGTCACCGTCGAACAGAGATCATCAGATAAAACAGCAGCGTGAGAGTCGTATGCATCACACACACACACACACACACACACACACACACACACACACACACACACACGACTCCTGATTGAATCCCACACACGCCCGAGCAATAATCTCCCTCGCCGCGTGTTTGCGGATCGTCTAACAAGTGTTGAATTTGTACGGCTAATCGGAGCAAAAGTGTGAAACCGCGTCTGCGCCGCAGTAATCCATTATTGAAATCCGTCGTCGTCATTCAGCTGCGATCTCATTACCTCTGTTCAACATTTAAGCACGTCAAAGACGCAGACTGACACCAACTCAAACACACACACACACACACACACACACACACACACACCGTAACGCTGCATAGCTTTGGGTTTTTCCGAGCATCGCACTGACACGCCATCTCTCTGATGTATGAATAATACAGTAATAGGAAACACGCCGGAGCCGTTTCATATTCATAACAACTCCCGACAATGTATGTAAGCACCTTTGGATTTCGTGCATCCGGAATTACCACCTTCCCGAGTGTCGTCGCCCCCCCCCCCCCCCCCCTCCCCCTCGGCCCGCAGCCAATGAGATTCATCCGCTGAATGTTTCATCGCGTGTCGTGCCGCGAGATGTTATTGAGAAATGTCAGTGCCGGCGATGAGTTCGGAAGCGCTGCGACAGCGAGCCCAGGTGGAATCCAGGAGAGATGTATTATTATGATATTTTTCTCGGGGAGGAATCCGGAATTGAATTCTGATTCAGCGGAATATGATTTCAGAAGCGAGGTGTTGTACCGTCCCCTGATATATGATACACGGACTACAGTCACGCTACACGGAGCATCGCAACAGATACACCGAGCCGAGAGCCGGGGCCGTGCGCGGCACCAGCGGGCTGCATACAGATGAGCGCTGACGGGAATCAGATCGCCGGGGCGTCAACACACAACAACAACAACAAGAGGATGTAACGGGAGGGGCTTAACCAACCTCAACTCAGCTGATACGCCGTGTTATCGCGTGAATTATAAGTTCACCAGCGAGTTCAGGAATGTGTTTCCTGCATTTACAGAATCTGGTTATGAACAATCAAAGCAGTTCTGAAAAACACAACGTAAGAAGCCGTTTCCTCCGAGGCCTTAACTTAAAAAAACATACGCGCGGACGAAAATAGAGATGCAGCACTGAGTTATTGTGTGAAGCATCTCACTTGTGTGTTGAGGGAAGATCTTGGTCTTACTGGAAAAAGGATAACAAATTTAAAAAAATACCGCAAAAAGCGTTCGGGGCAGTGTGACCCAGGACGCCATGGTGGCCGAGCAGAATCTGAGAGCTCCGATTATTTTCTCTTCAAAATAATAGTGTGTGGGGGGGAGAAAGAACGTACAAGGACAATACCGAGAGTATATAATAATGTACTGTGTAAAATTGGAGTAGTACAATCATTGCCAAAAAAAAAATCACATTGTGTCATGGTGGATGCATTTCTAAATGGGAGTGTGCAGGTTATTACACGGATAAAAAGTGTGTGTGATTAAAATGCTGGATCTCTTCTTGTTCCATTGGATCACGTCACTGCTCTGATGAATGACTGAGGATCTGCTTCTCTTTTTCTTTTCACAAACACACACCTCATTTAATTGTATCATATTTACTTAAAGATCCAGTCAACTTTTGAAGCATATTAAAATAATCTGCTATGCCATATATTTTGGTTAATATTGTTTACCCCCCAAAAAGTTTTTAAAAAGAACCATCCACTCTCTCTCCCTCATTGAGGAGTTCTGTGACTATAAATATTCATGATATGCAAATGACACCGGCCCCGCCCACCACAGCTGCTCGTGCTAGGTTGACCGGTAGAAGAATGGGGGCGACAAGACGGCTAGCGGCAACATCAGCGAGATTCAGCCATAAAACTTTCACAAACTGTTAATGCTAACGCTAACTGTCCGATTCCACACCTGCCGTCCTCTCGTGGATGCTAACTGCTAATGCTAACTGTCTGGTGACACACCTGCTGTCCTCTCCTGGATGCTAATTGCTAATAGCTGACGCTAACTGACTGCTGACACACCTGCCGTCCTCTCGTGGATGCTAATTGCTAACAGCTGACGCTAACTGTCTGCTGCCACACCTGCCGTCCTCTCGTGGATGCTAATTGCTAATAGCTGACGCTAAATGTCTGCTGCCACACCTGCCGTCCTCTCGTGGATGCTAACTTGGATTCGTTTGACTTTGAAATTGCAGAGAAGTGGCACAGAAATCTCCTCCTCCAGGAGAGGAATGAGAGGAATGTGAAAAACGCCTCTATAGTGACAACATGTGCTCAGATACAAGTCCCTGTAGTCAATGTCAGACATGTTAGAGGACAGGAACAGAAGAAACAAGCCTTTTTTTGAGTGGAGGGGGACTTTAATCCTCCTTCTAAAGTCTATTTACAAACCTGGTATTGTTATAAATCTACTGTTGTGGTACATGAAAGAGCTTCAGGCCGCAGAGGTCTAAGAATAGTGTTTGACGGAGGATTTCATCGAGTGAAAAAGGGCTATTTATGTTGCACATCTGTACATCGTTGAGCGGTGATTCACTCGGCGGTGGAGGAGAGTGGAGGTGGAGGTGATGAATCCAGGCTCCGTATGCTGGGAGGTCATACCACCTGACAACCGGAGCGATTAGAGGCCCTGTCCCCAATCTATCAGGGGACGGTCGGTCGGTGTGTTTCATCATCACACCTGCCTCACCCGTGGGGAACCACTCATCAGAAACACAGTCATTTTGAATGTGTGGCCATGGACAAGGTCACAGCCCAACTGTGCGTACGTACGAATGTATGTGTGTGTGTGTGTGTGTGGTTTCACCTGCCAACGTATGTATATATATATATACACGCCACATAAGACAAAGGGGAGGCGAGGAGCCGTCGCTCGTCACTGAGGAGTCATCCGTCAATTGTCTGGATCTGACCCTGGAGGACGCGGGTAAGTCCCACGGCGCCGACACTCACCCTGGATGGATCCAAGGTTTCCCGCCACTGCTGTGGCTCGGGGCGCTGGAGGAGGGGTCGCGCTCATCAGACAAACTGTGAGAGCGGACAGCTGTGGGACCACGGCCAGCTCCTGTCCGTTTAATCACGGTCAGTGATGGTGAATGAGTCTGTGACAGGACGTGTGGACCAATCACAGCAGCTCTACACGTACCTACGCCCGCGTGAACAAACTGTGACGTCACCCGTTGGTTCGTGAGCACATTTGGACCAGTACCCTGTTGGGGTGTATTGCAACCAGACGTAGGAACAAGGGGTGTGGCCTGACTATCGCTGTCAATCACGCTGAATCCCCCGCCCCAATACGTACGTTGCTTTATGATCTATTTGACTGTAAATGATCCATAATGTACAACATGAACATCACACTGTATTGACGAAGTCTTGAAACTAGAAATTGAACCATAAACTCCACAGGAAAATGTTTTACTGACGTTATAAAACTAGTGAGAAGTTTCCTCATAGACTTCTATAGAAACAACCAGTGGAGTCGCCCTCTGCTGGTCATTAAAGAGAATACAGTAAAAGTATGAATTGGCCTTTGGTCGTTGAGGGGGAGGAGCAGGATTTTGGCGAGTAACGGAAAGTATCACTGCAAAGGTGAAGATCAAGCTGCGTTATGATGCAACATCCGCCGGTAGAAAACATTATTTCATGAAAAATAAATAAAACATTACAGAGCTCAGACCTTTGGCTTTTATTGTAAAGCATTGCCTTTGCTTCAAATTTGCATTCATAAATTCCAAAAACACACAAAATAAAATGTAACTGAAGCGAAAATGCTGTTGTTTCAAAAACAATATCCGTTTTTCAGGGCAGAGACAATGATTTACGATAAAAGTCTTGTTTTTCTGGGAGATGAGAAGAGAAGAAGAAACTCCCCGTCCCGTTACCCACTGACTCCCCTTAAAGCTGATCAAATATTAATTACAGGAGTTATCACAACTTGATTTGACTGGAATAAGTAAGCGGAGTTGACAGAAAAATAATTGGGAGCAAATAGTACTGTACCTGCCGTGATAAAATATTAACCGCTTGTCCCGATTTCCCCCCGATAACGACAGAGCGTACTCTGATTAAAAATGCGACTGTGCTTTATTACCCTGAACAAAAACATCACACACTGACTCTCTCTGTGAGAAAGTATCCGAAGCCTGGTCTGCAGAGTTCATTGAGCCGACGAGCCTCTTCTCTCAATCCAGAACGGCTCATAAAGTGATATGTCATCTTCATGAATGCGGCGAACGCTCTGCTGAGACGATTTCATCCCGGGGGAAAAATCGTGCCAGTTCCACGTCAGCTGATCTGATCTGGTTCAATCAATAAGCGAATGAAAAGACGCCATCGTCAGTGGATCTGCCACCGCGACACACAGAGCAGAGCTTCCGTATGAATCCGATGGAGCTACAGAAAGATGAATGCGTGGTACAGTTAACACACGAGTAATTCAATTAAAGTGACACGAAGGGGGTTTGATGAGCATTAATGTGAATCATGTGTGATTGTGTTAACGTCAGCTCGACCAATCACACCGTGAGAAACTGAAGACATCAGAGTTTCATGTGTCCGAAACGCACTCATGTGTTTTTATTATTTACAGTGTGTTAATGTGTGATACTGTAAATGTACTGACTTTACCTTGCCGCAGCCTAGATGTGCTTTTAATGTGAGAACTTCCACGTCATCAAAATGTTTTCATCGTTGGAATGAAATGAATTGGCTTCAACATTTATGATGAGGTTTATATATTTTATATATATTTTTTTGTTGTTGAAAAGATTAATCTTCCACGCAGCATTTTCAAACTGTATATTTCCGGGAACAAATGATAAGTTTCGCGCTGATCAATGTACCGAGTCTTTTGTGTTGGCGAGAGCAGCGAACACCAGTGGTTCCTTCTCCCGGGGAATAAATCAGACGGGTCTGTTTTCATGAGAAACTCTCTCTCTCTCTCTGTGTGACCTCAGTGATTATTCTTCCCTCCCTCACACACCGAGGCTCGACAAGCTCAGCTCATGTCTGTTGTAATGGTTGAAAAACTCCGCGCCACACAGAACATGGAACTACGTTGTGTGGAGCTCGGCCTCTCTCTTTTCCTTTGTTCCGGTAACACAGCAGAACGCTGCTCTGTTCCTCTCACTGCGTGAATCCCTCCATCGCTCTCGCTCTCTCTTCTCCATCCTCGGCTTCACAGTTTCCCACCCTGGGAGCCAATCGATAGACTGCAACAGCCTTTCAATGAAATCTCCCCTGTGCCACTGGAGAAAAGAAGCGTTCAATCGAACCGATAACTCTCTCTCTCTCGCTCTCTGTTCCCTTTTGATCGCTCCTTCCCTCCCCCCCAACATATATATATTTACAGTCTTCCTTCCTCTCTGGTTTGTGCTTGATGCGAGGAGGATGACAGGGAGCTGGTCAGAGGCCATGGCCGCGGGCTTGTTTGATGAGCAGTGGGGAGTTATATTGAGGAATCATCATGCCACAGGCATCGTGAATTACCTCTGAGTGATGCGGAGGGGAAACAGCAGACAGCAGGATGAGGAGGAGGAGGAGGAGGGGGGGGGGGGGGGGGGGGTAGGCACATGTGTGCATGGGGGATGAGGAGGAGGAGGGGGGGGGGTAGGCACATGTGAGCAGGGGGGATGAGGAGGAGGAGGAGGAGGGGGGGGGGGGGTAGGCACATGTGAGCAGGGGGGATGAGGAGGAGGAGGAGGGGGGGTAGACACATGTGAGCAGGGGGGATGAGGAGGAGGAGGAGGGGGGGTAGACACATGTGAGCAGGGGGGATGAGGAGGAGGAGGAGGGGGGGTAGACACATGTGAGCAGGGGGGATGAGGAGGAGGAGGGGGGGGGTAGACACATGTGAGCAGGGGGGATGAGGAGGGGAGAAGGGGTGAGAAAAGGGTGGTCAGTTGAGAAACAGCAGGGAGGAGTTGGGGAGGAACAGGTAGGCACGTGAGCAGGGGGGAGAAGGAGGGGGGGGGGGCAGGGGGGCAGGTAGGCACATGTGATCAGGGGGAGGATGAGGGGAGGGGGGGCCGGTAGGAACATGTGGTCTGGGGGTATGAGGAGAAGAGGGGTAGAACAGGTAGGCACATGTGAGCAGGAGGGAGGAGGAGGGGAGAAGGGGGAGAAGATGTAGGGACATGTGACCAGTGTAGAAACAGTAGACAGCAGGGGGAGGAGGGGGAGAACAGGTAGGCACATGTGGGCAAGGGGGAGGAGAAGGGTGGGGGCAGGTAGGCACATGTAGTCAGGGTGGTGGAGAAGGGTGGGGGCGGGTAGGCACATGTGGACACACACACACTTCAAGTGTGTGTGTGTGTGTGTGTGTGGCATGACTGCAAATGTCAGCAGGTTTATTTCCAAGATGTCACAGTCATTTTCGCCATCGGGAGCTCTGTACAGCGGCTCATGATCAGCTGTGACTTCAGGTGAGTGGGCAGCTGTGATGAAACGTGTGTCGTCCACAGTCGCCCGGTGCAAAGCGGATCTGCAATGACGGCTTCATTGTGATGAATCAGCGAAAGGAGGGAGCGTAAACGATTTGTTGATCAAGTTTTAGTCCGGGCTTTTGGCATCGCACATCGTTTGAGGGGGGAGGTAACACTATGAATCGATGGCGTAAGTATTGACGGTGGAATCGGTGCCGCTCACTGGGGCCCAGAGGAATAGGCCCCATAGGAAAGAACACAAAGCGGAGCACTGACAAAAAAATCACACGAATGCACGGCTATGCTAACTATTCTAACCATGCTAACTAGCTGCTAGCCAGCTAAGACTGATAGCAACACAACCCGCGGATGACAGATGCATTATAGAACCACTGGACTGAACAGGCAACGCGTTGCTGAGAAGGCGAAGGCGTTGACTTTTGGTCCCAGCGGTAATGAAGATTGTGTTTCATTCATACATGAGAAGGACAAAATTCGAAAATAAATGTCAGACACTTTATTTCAAAGAAGGCGATGTGTAAGAACCTCGAGCACAGCTCAGTCTGACGCTGATCCTCTGACATTAAATATGACATTGAGGAATAGATTTTTTTTTTTTCTCGGTGCCCCGGGTACCAGCAGAGCGACATCATTGTTAGTCACACACACACACACACACACACACACACAGGTGTTCGTCCCAGTTGTGCACGCCTGGAATTTGGGGTGACCTATCATGAAGTGGGCGGACAGGCGCCGTCGGGGACGTTTTCGGCAGCAATCACCATTCGGCAGAACGGCATAGTGCAATTTTGGTGTCAAGAATCAACAGGAGACAAACTAATGCGCTTGACACCGCGAGGCTGTCAGGGGCACAGCTTGGGGAGGGAAAGCCGGAATGATTTGGGGCCCTGGAGTTTGACAAAGGCCCTGCAACATGTCTGGGATTATAAATATAACGTCAGCGCTGTTGTGGAGCTTGTTGTCAGGGAAATGTCGGGCACGACTCCCGCAAAGTGCCGCTCACTTTGTTTCCAGCCTTTTAAGACCAATGCACGGCGCTAACATTCAATTTTCACGATACATCTTTATTGTCTTGAGGCTTTTTTTGACGTCCACATTCATAAAAATGTAATAACGGTGACTAACTGCTGCCCTTTTAGCTGCTTAAGTTCAAACTGAGAAACAAGACAAACTACGTTTGTGTTCAATCGGATTATTTCCTTTCCAGAATCACATCCCGTCTCCTCCCCAGGTGGCTTTTTTTCCCCCCATTACAATCTGGTGTAACTAACATTTTCAATAATTGTGCATCTCGTGTAATGATAATGCCATCAGGACTCTAGTTCCCTCTCTGCGTCTGGAAAAGGAGCAACCGCCTGCGTCATTCCGCGGAACTTCAATTCATACAGTAGTGACATGTAGTCGAGGGCCTTGGGACCTAAACTCTGTGAGAACCGTGTTAATGCTTCTTTCTTATATATGTGATTTGGGCGATTATTATATAAGTTATACGTATAGATGCTTTTTTTCCGTCGCGTGGCACAAAGCCCGACACTGATTCAGAGAGAAAGACCTTTCTTTGTGTGCGGCGCGGAGCCGACAGACACGTCAGGAGTAGTCAGGGAGCTCCGCTCGTCTTAAGAGCTTCTCATGATGCACGGGCGGGACTCCCGCTGCCCGATCAGCACCACGATGACATTGATGCCCGGGCTTCGCCTTCCGCCGCCGCCGCTCCGGCTCCTCCCGCATTATTACATGTCCCGATAGCATCTTTAATTCTACTTCCTTTAAACAAGGTGGATGGGGGGGTCATTAAACCTCCTTTCACGACGTTAATTACCCGATAAGCTGTTTCTGGGGTAGGACGGACACGGAGTGAACACGCCGGCTGATTTCTTCCCGAGCAGCGAGCGGCTGCACACATTACTCTGCAGCCCTAATCACATGTGCCATCATCTAATATCCAGAGTAGAATTACTGCCTCGCACTCGTACGCCGCCGCCGACCGGCACAGCCGCGTTATTCTACACCCGATGTCTGTCCAGACTCGAGAGAGAGAGAGAGAGAGAGAGAGAGAGAGAGAGAGAGAGAGAGAGAGAGAGAGAGAGAGAGAGAGAGAGACGGAGGCTCGCGTGGTGAAACTGTGGCCGCGACGGACGATCAACACAATCACCATTGAGGTGAACACCAGCGATTAGCGTCACCAGTAAGGTCACGGCTGGTTCCCCGAGTTATGGCGTTGAACAAATCGCTGGAGTAAAAAGCCCTTTTTTTGCGGAACGCTGTCGTCTCGCGGCGAGGTCGACCTTGGATGATAGAATATCGTCTCTTCATCGTTCCACCCTATTAGACATTAGTGTCACATTGTGTCACATTCAGAGGAGGAACTCCTACGAGTTACGGCCGAAGACGTGTCGCGCCGGGTCACGCTGACCTCGACCTTTGACCCGACCACATACGACCCGCTTGGTCCTCGAGTCCTAATGGACGTCGGCGCCATGTGAAGCGGCGACATTCCCTCGAGAAGCTGCTCGTGTATCACGTTCACAGCAAACTTCCTACTCGATTCCAGCTGAATGTCCCCGAGATAGACGGACGACAGAGGCATGACAGAGAAAACCATTTAGTGGGTGATTTGCTTTTGCTCCTGAACTTCTCTGGAGAGGCTGTTGGTGAGATGGCAAATGTCCACAGATGTTGCTTGAGTATGATCTCCACAAATTTGCCCAGGAAGTTTCCGAAATCCTGAAATGACCCGGTAGCGTTTCGTCGGCAGCCGTGACGAGAGCCGAGATTCTTAAGATTAGCTCTCTTCCCTGTCTCCTTTAGCAGAGGGTACGCTGGAGCTTCCTATGGGAAAGGAAAAGGACAAACAGACGCCCCCACAATTCATTGCAGCGGCGGCGATATTTAACGGTTACGAATCTGCTCTTTGGACGGAGGAGTCGTGATAAATCTGTGGAGTGGAGTTTCATGCGGGGGGGGGGGGGGGATGCTGCAGGCGTGCGTCTCTCGCTGTAAATATAGAGCCAAAACAATTAGGGATTTATTCTGTTCTGTTTATGGTAATTTTCTGAGACAATCAGACACAAATCCATCACACGCACCACAAATTCTTCCTGCGATGCCAACACACACACAACCACACTCCGTCTCTTCCTCTCTCTCTCTCTCTCTCTCTCTATCGTTTAAACACACCCACAGTGATCCACCCACACACACACACACACACACACACACACACACTCGAAGCCCAGTGCAGTGGAATAGAAAGAGTTCAGGTTGAAACGGGCTCCAGTGCAATCAGTGGAGACGTGGGTGGAGATTCAATTAAACGCGTCTCTGCAGAGGAAACGCAACACACACAATGTAACCGTCGGTGTTCAGACTCCATTATTTTGTCACCAACCAGGATTCACAATGAAAAACAACTTCGATTCTCCTCAAATGTTTGAGGACGAATTCTTTTTTTTTCCTCCGACCCCCGGCTACATTTTAATTATGTAAGCACTTGCTTTGAATCGTCTGCCCACCGAGGAATCGTTTCATTTGTAGAAATTGAGAGGGGGGGGGGGGAAATCAAATACATTTCCAGGAATTTCAAATGAGTTTTTCCTCAAGTTTTCCTTTTTTGGAATTTACATATGCATAATTATCATCTCCCCATCGTTTCCTCGGGCAAATTATAATTTTTTTTTTTTTACACCTCAGGAGTCCGGACCCCCCGAGCATCCGCTCACACGATGGTGTCGCTCCGTTGTGAAAGAAGGTGTTTCTGTCTGAAGATGCACTGTTTTTAAGCGAAGAGAGAGGACTAAGAAGAAGAAAAATCTGTATATATATATATATATATATATATATATATATATTTCAAAAAACAAGAGTGAAAAGTCCCCGAGGACCATCAGTCAGCAGACTGCAGCACTTAGGAACTAAAATAGAGGCAGGCGCGGAGCATAATTAGTTCTTTTTTAAGTGCTTTACATAATAACAGTCAGTCATAATGAAGGCCCTGTGGAATCCAGACGCCGGGCGGCTATTGTCACGACGCCACAGAGGGAGCATTCATGAGACGGCTGGAGAGAGAGGGAGAGGGAGATGGAGATGGAGGGATAAGGGAGGATGAAGGAGGTGGCGAAGTAATAATGCATAAAGCTAGTGTTACAGAACATGAAAATAAAAGAGTGAAATGGAAGTTAACTTAATTAACATACAGTTTTTCATTACCCAGGCAGGAAGAGGGGAGCCAGAATCAGTGATTTACGTTTTCTCACTGTTCCCTCCCCCCAGAGAGAGGACAGGCTCATCGAGACATCATCAATAGAAAATATGATTTTTGCAAAATGCATAACGAGGACACGAGGACATGCCTCCTGCCTCCGAGGGAAGCCGCTCGATGTTGACGGTGGATTGATTCAGACTCTTAGTGAATGATGATTCATTAATGGTGCCATAATCAGATTATCTGCAGGTAGACAGGCTCCATCCATCTCTCCGTTCTCTCAGCGAAGGAGGAACACAGCGTCACGTTTAACCTGGAGACGGTCGTGTAGTGCATGTTGGTAATAATCAGAACTGTGGTGAATTATAACCTAAAGCTTCATGTCAGACTCTGCTGAACGGTTATTCGATCTGCACGTTGGTCCTCAAAGGATAAACGTCAATGAATGTATCAATAAAAAAGGACAATAAAATGAATCACCATTGAACAGATTCAGATCGAGCCTTTGATTTGCGTAGAATTAAGAAATAATAACACAAACAATCTACAGATACTCATTAAAGGGGCGGTAAGCGATTTTAGAGAAAGCTTGTCTCTCTTTGTTGTTGTTGATGTTTGATTTTCGATATGGATTTTGGGGGGCTGATGCCGTTATCGATATTGGGGAGTACAAGATTTCTGATACCAATACATCAATAGAAATACATATTTTAATACGTCAATGATTCTTAAAATGTCGTGATCAAACCTACAAGGAAATGTAATTTTCAACCAAATATATGGAACTTGAATTAAGAAAATCAATAACAATCAATTTTATGTTACATGCAAACATAAATGCAATCTGTATAACAAAAGATTTTATATCGGTTAACATAAGCGCAGATATAGGGATAAGTTTGTGAAAGGATCATATCCTTTATTATATTAATTATTATTATATTATAATATTATAATTATCATTGTTATATAATAATAATTATATATAAAATAATAAATAAATAAATACTTTTTTTTTTTTAATTAACCGAGCCAAGGGCGGAGATAAGGGGGAGGAGTTTTCTTACAGGTGTAAACGTTAACACCTGAGGGGAAGATCTGGATTATTTGGACGAGCCCACAGAGAGAAATCTGCAAAAAAGAGCCTGTTTATGTAACGTTATTAAATTTTGTCCTGGAGAAGTGGAACCTGGAAGTCGGCCGAGAGGAGGAGGATGAAAAATGAGACGCCGCGTTCACCAAGTTTCTCTCTGCTGCAGCCGGGCCAAAACAGGCAAAGTCGACATCAGATGTGAACTTTTTAAAGCGTGATTTATGGAGCCGCGGTGATCGAGATGTCAGATTTATGACCGGACCCGCTGACAGCAATTACTCCCCAAACACTAATGCAACTGAAAACTCCCCCTTTGATAGATCTGGTTATTAATGCGACCACACAGGTACGCAGCCACTGAGGGCTCCCCCGGAAAGGTTAGATTCATCATGGTGACATTTTACTAGTATTATGCACCCACACTCTCCCGGTGTGGCGGCGGGACGGGGCAGGAGGAGGAGGTGCATGTGCGGTATGCCCTCCAACAGTGCAACCAGCCCGCATTAATTGATATGAAATACAAGAAAACTGCAACAACAAAAAAAAAACCCACGTAGATATCATACGTTTACTGTGGCAAGGTCACCTCCAAAAATAACTTCTACAAACATCTAATGATGAGGCTACTGTCGTATTAGCTTAACGCAGCTTAGTGAAGCCGTTTTCATCCGTCTCCAAATAAAAAGGAGGAGGAAAATAAAATAAGTAAACAAAGGTGAACAGAAAAGAAGAAGAAAAAGACCAAATGTTCATATTTAGTCATTCTGAAGAGCTGCCAGGAAGAAAGAAAAAAGTCTGGATGAATTGATCATTTTTGTAATATATTTAAAAAGCTGTTTGAAATTAAATCACAGACCGGTTTCTGCTCAGGACATCAGAGAGCTGTCGTGTACTTGAGTTGTCGCATTATTTATACTACAAAACTACAAAAAACACAACACGTGTGTGTGTGTGTGTGCGGCTTATTAATATCAAATTTGGTGTCATCGCGTTCTTTACACATACATAGATAAATAGATGCAACAACAATGTTTGATACAAACTTGAATGAGATCTTCTAAGAAACTGTGCATGTTCCTGTTTATGCAGAACAAGAACAAGACGTGATGCGGGAAGCAGAACTCCTCAGACGATATTGATATTTCCACAGGAGAAAGACGAGGTCTCCCACTCGTCGTACGGACGCGGGGTGCGCGGATCCTCCTGCCTCAACGGATCTACGGGTTGGATCCCACATGGCGGCGCACAGTCCCCCCACATTCCCTGCGTTTCCCTTGCAGCGGCCAACACCTCTGGCTCCATGTTTTAATGTGAGTGTTGGAGGCCGGAATGTTTCTGCATAATAATCTGGACTCTCGTGCCTTGCGTGTCCTTGTGCGTTGATTTTATTTAAAGTCACCCTCCACTCAAAAAAGTGTTTCTCTTCTGTTTCTGTCCTCGAACATGTCTTGCATTGACCACAGCGACTTGTATCTGAGCACATTCTGTCACATTCCTCTGCTGGAGGAGGATATTTCTCCGTCACTTCTCTGCAATTTGAAATTCCAACAAAATCCTCTTCAACTTAGATTTGGTACGTCACAAATACAGATAACCGTTCGCTGTCGAATATGCAAATGTGAGGCAAAGAAACAGGAAACTTCCAGCGCAGCAGAGGCAGCAAATCATGAGAGGTGTGTTGGCAGACAGTTAGCCTTAGCATTAGCAGTTAGCGTCCACGAGAGGACGGCGGGTGTGTCGGCAGACAGCTAGCGTTAGCATTAGCAGTTAGCGTCCACGAGAGGACGGCAGGCGTGTCGGCAGACAGCTAGCGTTAGCATTAGCAGTTAGCGTCCATGAGAGGACGGCAGGCGTGTCAGCAGACATTTAGCGTTAGCGTTAGCAGTTGGTGAAGTTTTATGGCTGAATCTCGCCCATGTTGTTGCGCACATTCTTCCACCGGTCAACCTAGCGCGAGCAGCCGTGGTGCGTGTAGTACTTTCTCGATTACTCGATTCATAAAATGCTGAAAAATGTCAGTCGTGTGTTCCCAAAACCTCAAGATGATGATTTGTTTTGTCCACACACCAAAGATATTCATTGTCCTGTCACAGAGGAGCAAAGAAACTAGAAAATATTCACATGTAAGAAGCTGAAATCAGAGAAATCTTTTTTTCATAAAAACTACTTGAACCAATTAATCAATTATCAAAACAGTTGGCGATTATTTAAGTAGTCGATAACTAATCGAATAATCTCTGTTGCAGCTCTACACATGCACTTGTATATGTCCGAGGACATTCAGAGTTTGCTCCGCTCGATTCATGGCGTATTAATAAAGATCAGTGGTAATAAAACTGACAGGTGGGGCAAAAAAAAAAAATGTCACGACTTGTGAAGGAAACTCTTGTTTTTTTTATACCTGTGAGACGTCTTAACTGTCCACAGATAATAGTTTGAGTTGACTGCAGAGTCCGTGGGGAGGCGAACGTGGCGACGTGAAGATTCTCTAGAGACCGAACGTCCTCATTTCCCTCAGGACCCGACGATATATGAATATATAGAGAGAGACTCACACCCATCAACAAATGACGACCGCGGGAAAGAAAAGAAAAAACATGTGCAGCCATGATGTTGAGAAGGAGACGTTGAAGTCGCCATCCGCAAGCGTCGTCTTTCTTTTACGCAGTCGAGGCAGAGAATTGAAAAGGTTTGGACAGGAAGAGGAAAGGAAGGCGGGATGTCGAGCCAAAGAAAGATCGTAAAGATTATGGAAACTAGATGAATTACGAGGATCCGGCAGCGAGGGGCCTGACAGATCTACGGTTTCCCCCGGCTAGGCCTCTCCTCCGCAGGGACGGCTACGTTAAAACGTCCCGGGATGAGGAGGGAGTTTCACCACCGCTGTCGCTCTCCTCTGCAGAACTGCACTGGCTGCCAAGAAAGAAGAGGAGTCTGACCCTGGGAGCACGTCTCCATTATTTATCTCGTCGGAGAGGTGTTTGTGCGGCAGCGTCAAACCCTTTCAGAGAGATTGAATGAGGGGAAGTGTCACGGCGCGTTCACACTGCAGTGCAATGCAAATTTTTCGTCTCTCACGCCGGGCGACGCAAATGACGTGAAATTTGCGCCAATTTGCTCGAGTTGAAATATTTGAACTTTCACAGACATGTCGGTGTCAGCGCTTATGTTTACCGATATCAAATCTTTTTTTTATTGTAAAGAATAAACAATGCAGAAAAAAAAATGTGCAATTATGTTTTACATGTTACATAAAATAAAATAAAATTCTCAATTCAAGTTATATAAATTTGTTTTCTTTTTATTTATATATATATATATATATATATATATATATATTTTATATATAGTTATTGGCGCTAAAGTTTAAGGTAAAATTAAAATATCAACCCTCAATTACAATTCTATGTCACAAAGGTTTGATAATGACATCTAAGAAACATTGACAGATTAATATATATATATATATATATATATATATATATATATATATATACCGGCCGATTTATAAGTATGTGAAATCTTGTAATCCCGAATATCAATATTGGCATCAGCCCCCAAAAATTCCATATCGGCCGGGCTCTACTAATTAGCGTCGACATCACTGACGTCGGCAGCCGACAGAGAACGGGCGGATATTCTCAGGTTGCGTTCACTCGCTCTACTCACACGTAACACAAAGCGAAAATTCGTAACTACTCCAAATCCAGAACATGATCTCAGATCGTCCGCTGACGTGAAACGTCTGTGGGAGATTGAACATCTCCGACGGATCGAGCGCTTACAGAACAAAGTGTTGCTTCACATGACTATCATCGTTTCTCTCCGGACTTCGTTGGCCGATGATGATGCTGCTTCCCCTGCTGTCGACTCGCGTCCTCCAGTCTTCCTCTCCTCTTCTCTGCTAATTAATTCTCCACAGGTGAAGCAGAAACAGACGGACACAGAGAGACAAGCAGCGGCGGTTCACCTCACATACTCCAACAGGAGGGAAACACTTCAGAATATGAAACTGTTTAAGATTTACTCCTGATTCTGGACTCGTTCAGAGAATCAATGGTCCCGTTTTTGGTTTTTTTCAGGATTTGATTCCCAAAGGAAACATTTGGTGGTTTCTCATAGTTTTCATCTTTTTAAAAGCAACGCAAAATATACAGTAAATGTGGATTTCACTCAGAAACTTCACACTGATTACTGTGGTTACAAGTACTACTGTTGTATATATTATTATCATTATTATCATCATTATTTAGAAAAGCCTTGATTCTACGAAGTCGTTGTGAGGCCTGTCACGATAATTAGGTTATCGACTTATCGTACGAATCATTTATTATTGACCTCAATAACAGCCCAAGTCTCCACATGCGTGTTCGTCGACATAAGGATATCTGTCCTCTCATCTGTTCTCGTCGTATAATTATTAAATTATCGGTTTGGCCTATAAAAGCTCACGTAATTCAGTTCCAAAAAAATGGTCTTAAAATGGCGATAATATTGTTTATCGCAATAATTTCTGGGACAACATGTCCTGCAACAAAAGTAGTTATGGTGACAGACCTAGTCGCTGTATTTTTTAGATTTTAATAATATTTGATGAAACGACCTAAAGCTGGCAGATAAATAAAAGGATGCACAAAAGCTGGACGCGCACATGGAAATGATAATAGGTAACAAACAGTATGTAGTAGTGAAGTAGTGAACAGCAGCACTTTATAATGAAGTTTATTCAGACACAGTTTTGCTCAAAGTACCAGTTGACGATTTTAATCTTAAAGCAAAAAGTCCATAAACGACCAGATTTCTTAAAGATCTGTCAAAGTCCTCCTTCAAATTCCATTTTAATTGGTTCCACTGAACCCAAACAGAAACAGCACCGCGTCGGAACAATGAATTGTTTCCTTCCGCTGACCCACGTGACACTCGTGAGCTGAATTCACACCACTTCGCTCACACATGCTCAGATATTAAAGTTTCAGAGCTCGGCGAAAATGAATGTTTAATCCTGGAAGTGTTAGGCGGCGAGAGCAATATGTTGCCGGCCCCCCGCCCCAGGCTGGTTGGCAGTCAGGAGGCTTAGTGCAGCCTGGTTACCGCAGGGAGGGGGGGGGGGGGGGAAACTACAAAAACACAAACATCAATGGCGGTCCTCTCGTCTGTGATTATTTTTGTTCCCTCGGAGGCAGATTGCATCCTGGGAGAGCAGCTTCTGAACACTGTGACAGACACAGGCCTTTGGCTGCCACTTCTATAGGAAGTTACTGTACACAGAGTTCGCTCACACATGGAACATCCGTCCCGGGTGCGACTGTGCGTGGAGAATCACTGGAGGGCTGCGGAGTGCGTCACCGGGACTGGGGATCGATCCTCAGTCACCGTGGAGACCGTTCACTGCTAAACTCAGAGATACTGGTCAGAAGTGGCAGATCAGCTGATCCACACTGACAGAGACTGACGTGACCCACAGACGATCGACGAAGACACGCCGGGCGGACTCGCAAAAAAAGAAGAATTTCAAAGTTACGTTAAGTTTAGGCCCGCAACTAACGATTAATAACGATTGTTATCGATTGATCTCTCCGTTATTTCCTCGACTAATCGATTAGTTGTTCGGTCCATAAAATCAGAATCAGAATCAGAATCAGTTTTATTGCCAGGTAGGTAGCAGGCTACATAGGAGGAATTTTTTTTTCTGTGATACTAGAGTGCATGTAGCAGTCAACATATAAACACAGAGTTAGAAAACAAATATAGAATAAAATTAAATGAAATGAAATAGAATGAAATACGATGAAATTAAAATAAAATTCTGTAGATGAAAATATTTTTTGAGTGTCAGCCCTGTACATGTTCAAAAGACATCACCTGATTTATTTTCATAAGGAGAAATGTTTTTACCACATATCTGGTCACAAGTCAAAGACACGGTGGAGTTGAGAGAAGACATGATCTGTCACGTCTGTTGACATGGCGACGTCACCATGTTACGGAAGTATCGTCCGGGCGACTGACGAGGCGTTAACCCAGACCCTACAATTACTTCAAAATGTGCATAAAACAACTTCATTCCATCGTTTTAGGGACAAACTGTTAGTTCACTCAGCAGCAATGTGCTAAGCATGAACCAAGCTACACAGAAAAACTAAAATGTGTCGTCAGGTAAAGTCGAGAGACCGCTGTAGCGTCCCGTCGTCTTCTATCCCCTCGTGGCTTCACGCGTCCGGACGACGGCGTGATTCGCCTCCACTTGCCTCGTGGGCAGCGTCCGGATTAGAGACCTGAGACACGAGCCGACCACTCGACGTGTTGAGGTCATGTGCGCAGGTGAGCCGCCGCCCTCCGTACCGGTCCGCCCTCGCGACAGACGGTTGGTGCGAACGCGTCGCCGCGCGGCCTCGGAGCTCTCTGTTCAAACCAACCCCCCCCCCCCCCCCCCCCCCCCCCCCCCCTTCCTATTTACCATCCACACCTCTCTCTGTTTGTTTCATTTCTCTTCCTGTGAATCTCATCCGTCTCTCCGCCGGCCAACTCTGCCCCAAACAAAAACATGAAAAAGTCGGGGAGTTGAAAGGACATGATTGTTTTCCGCTGAAAAAAAGCAATCCAGGACTTTTGATGAGATCTTCTTGTCTCTGTTTCATTGCCACTTCCCCCCGTGTCGCCGGTATCTGCGGCGACAGATACCAGGCCAGAGATAATCTGAAAAGCAGCGCGAGCGGATTCTCTCAGCCTCCGGTGCGTTTGACCTGCGACGGCTATTTAAAAAAAAAAAACACACACACACACACACACACACACACACACACACACACACACACACACACACACACACACACACACACACACACACACACACACACACACACACACACACACACACACACACACACACACACACACACACACACACACACACACACACACACACACACACACACACACACACACACACACACACAATGCCCGATTCCTCCTGAAAGACAAACGAGGATCTTCAGATCGGACGTGAAACGGAGAGCCTTAAGAGGATTATAGGACTGACGCTCCGTTTCTCCATCTGCACGGTTAAACCGTTTAACATTAAGGCCACTCTTCTAAATATAGTGCTTCAAGTCTTGTTAGCCGGGGCTTCTTTTTGTCCCGCGCCCCTGTGATTAAATTAAGGACAAAAATCAGAGCGATAGAGAGAGAGAGAGAGAGAGAGAGAGAGAGAAGAATGGGCGTGGAGATGAGATTCACGCACATGGCTGTCGGATTACTGGCTCCAGCAGTGAACGCCTCTTCTCGTGTGGCGCTGCAGCTCACAAGGTCCGACGGGGCGGTCGAATTGCCAAATTTGCTTCAGGAAGTTTCCTGAATCCCGACGTGACCCCGAAGTATTTCCTCGGCAGCCGCGGTAAGAGCCGCTCGGATTCTCTAAACGCTTAGGAAAGGTGCCTCCATGCGTCCTTTCCTGTCTCCTTCGGCAAAGGGCACACTGGACCCTGCTACGCCATGAGGAAAGGAAAAAATGACACGCCCCCACAATTCATTGCGGCGGCGACATTTAACGTGGCGTGCGTCAAGCGGGATGTGAAATTGCTGTATGTTAAATGCGGGGTGAGCTAACACACACACAGATCATTAAACTTTCACAGACACACACACCCACACATATTTAAGTTATGAGCAACATTATTGTAAATATGAAATATTTATTGAATTCCTGTGTTGCCTTTTTAGCGGAAACACAACTTTGCTTGCTTAACAACGTGGCAGTTTATTGTCGGGGGGCAGATGTAGGACTTTATTCATTTTCTAAAGCGTTGCTAAACAGTGAGTCGGTGTCATGTCGCTCATTTCCATATATGTTTGACTGGCGTGTCTTGACCCTGAGGAACGGACGTGAAGAATAGCAAACCTCTTAAACCGGAGGGGCCCCAGCACCGGGGGCCAAAGAGCCCCCTCCCCCCCCCCCCTACCCCGGCCAGACAACTCATAGCACCATGCTAATCATGGATCAATGAAACCATACAGCAGGACAGCATGACGCTCCTGACAAACACGTTCACCTCAACCAAACACAATTCAAACCCCAAACAGCTCAAAACACACAAACTGTTCAAGAACACAACAGCTGCCAATATGTCGCGCTAACAACACCAGCTAACTAGCATCTGAGAGATGAGACTCACTCCACAGACTCCAGCCGTATATTTATTGAACTTTCGACAGAGGCAGCAGCCATCAAACACACCAAACACACCAAACACACCAAACAGCAGACGGACATGAATTATGTTTTACCTTTTGATGTTTTTGTCACGATTGAATCCGCTAATCCAACATCCCTGAGTCACTTTAAAAGGCTTCCTGACTGTTGCAAATCTTCTTCTTCTTTGTTTTATAGGCGGCTGGCAAGTGCATTACCGCCCCCTGCTGCTCCGGAGTGTCCATCCATTTTCACTACCAGGGTCTCATTGAAATAGGCCCCGCCCCTTTCTTCACACAGTGGATTTGCTTCCTGGTAGTTGGTGAGTGATGTCTTTGACATGGATTTGGAGGCTGCGCGTCGATTTCTATTGGCTCTGACGGCTCGATTGGAGTGTCAATCATTCAAATTGACCAATGGGCATATCAGTTTTTATCAGAGAAATTAAACAGCAGTTTTTGTTTTTTTAATAAACAGCTTTATTTAGATACAATAAATAATAATAGAGACATATAAGTGACATAAAAATCTTTCACTCATGTTGTGCTGTGATTAATTTTTTACGGGACACAGTCGGTCTTACATTTAAACTCTTTGTAGAAAGATGATTGGAGCGATACTAAACTGCCTGTGGCCAAACAAACCTTTCAGAATCCGTGTGGATTGTTGTTCAATCATGTAAAAGTGTGACGCACATCAGTCACCAGCTGCACAGGATCCTGGTGGAGGAGCTCTGAAGGAGATTTGTTTTCCGGACCCAGACGAGACCGACATTGTTGTTTAAAAATGGCTTCTGGTGTTTGCTCAAAAGACATAATTGAAAGACTCACTTCTGATGGATGTTGCTGTCGAAAATGCACACGAATGCATTAAATCAGCAGTAATTCTTTTCCTTTTTTTTTTCCACAGTCGTTATTAATTCTAGATTTGCTTTGGCAAATGTATTTGTTTTTTTGGAGTGATGCCTAAGCACTGTGTCATCGCGAATGCATTCATTATTCAGAGCTGCATGTGAAACTAGGGCGAGAGGAATCCTGCTGAAAGGTTCTAAAAGCCCTTCATGACCAACAGGCTTTATTTTCTTCTCTGACTAACACCGCCCGACTGAAAACCAGGGTTTCATTAGCAGGCTTGTTTTAATTGCCGCGGATGTCAGGGGTCTATTTTTCCAGTGTGTCTCATTCAAACGCCACAGAATAAAAGGTAAACTGCAGAGTAAATGTTGCATAGTCAAAAGATTCCTTTGGCGAGGAAATCAGAGCTTCGCCTCACAACAACAGATGCCGTGTATAAATGATGTACTAATGTCATAAGAAAATAATTTCCTGAATGGAATGTGATGCACTGGAGCATGAGCAGGGAGTTTGTGATTTAACCAGTGCAAAAGCCTTTTCATATTTTTATTAACTCTTTTTACATTTAATGCTTCTTGGTCCATATTTGTGTGAGAAAGTCTTTGGTGGTTGTTGATCCTGACACGCTCGGAGTTTCTGATCATCTGATTGAAGTCACGAGTCTCATCCTGACTGATGTCGTATCGTCGGTCTGTTGTTCGTGTCTGATGAAAGTTCTCCTCTCATCCACAGCTGCTCTTCTCCCTTTGATGGCACTTTTTTTAATCCGTTTAATCCCCGAGACTTGTTTTAAAGGTGAGATTTACTGATGAGGCAACACAAAGTCGGGCAAGAGGCAGTGTTTTTTTTCCCATTTTTTGGGCGAAAGTAAACTTTTAAATCTGTGCCTGAGACGAGACGGACGTAGCGTAAACCCCCATCGTGTGACATGACAGGAGGAATTCTTCGCCGAATGATGACTTGCAGGTAACTCTGGGGCAGGTCAAGTAAGTCTAATGTGGTCTGACAGCTGAAGATGCAGTGTCTTCATTAGGACCGCCGGCGTCAGCGTTATTCTGGACACATGATGGGGACAAATAATTAAAACCGAGGCCCGGGGAATGAAAAAATGTCACCGGGTGCAGACAGGTCACATCCTGGGACGACCTTTTACTCGTCCACGTACCGAACAGGGTGTGATCGGAAGAGTGAGAAACGTACGGCTTAACGAGGGAGGAAGCATATCTGTCCATCATACCGGTCCATCATACCTGTCCGTCATACCTGTCCATCATACCTGTCCATCATACCTGTCCGTCATACCTGTCCATCATCTCTGTCCATCATGTCTGTCCAATCTGTCATCATACCTGTCCATCCTGTGTGTCCAATCTGTCATCATACCTGTCCATCCTGTGTGTCCAATCTGTCATCATACCTGTCCATCCTGTGTGTCCAATCTGTCCGTCAAGGCTGTCCGTCATATCTGTCCATCATACCTGTCCATCATTCCTGTCCATCATACCTGTCCATCATACCTGTCCATCATGTCTGTCCAATCTGTCCATCATGTCTGTCCAATCTGCCCGTCAAGGCTGTCCGTCATGTCTGTCCATCATACCTGTCCGTCATGTCTGTACAATCTGTCCATCATGTCTTTCCAATCTGTCTATCATGTCTGTCCTTTATGTCTCACCATCACGTCTCTCCAATCTGTCCATCATGTCAATCCAATCTGTCCATCATGTTACATTACATTCATTTAGCGGACTTCCAAAGCGTCTTCCGATAAGTATATTCTACCATGAAGATATTACCCAGAAAGTGAAGAATTATGCGAAACTTTAATCAAACAGGCAAAAACAGCTTCAAGTTCTCCATTTTCCTGTTTTACTCTGTGTTAAGGATTCAAGGACTAAGGTTCAGTCTGAACACGCCCTGGATGTAGGAAGGGCCGGAGTCATTCGCAGCAGGAGGCGAGAACCAGAGCCTTGAACCGGATCGGAGCCGCCACCGGGAGCGGTTTTCTTTTGATATCACAAGACACAAAATAATAATGTAAATAATAATAAGTTAAATGAACAAGCATGTTGAAAACTGTATGTCAATGTTTTGAATTTACTTTTTTCCCCTCTCTAATTCTTGCGTATCCTGGGCGGTGAGCGAACATCCCTCTGCATCCGGAGAAGGTTTGTTTGGGCATCTGACGTCGCAGTTGTCATCTTCTGGTTAAATGATGCGTGAAAGTGAATATCCATCTTCTGTGATCAAAAGCGTCATGTTATGACAGAGCGATACCTGCATCATAAACAGGCTGGCAGCGCGTGGAAGTCAGAAAGAATAAAAAGAATCACTCTTCCACACTTTCTTTTCATTTGGCTGATGGTTTTTGTCCAAACCATGAGCTCTTCCTTTCACACGCCGGCACCTTCCCTTCAAAAGGGAATCTAATGAAACTCACTGTTTTGCAGCCCCGGGTCTCATTTTAAAGAGCCGCGCACAGTAAAAGTAAATTAAGCTGGAAATGGAAAAGAAGAAAGCAAAAAAAAACTCTGCGGAGCCAGAGCACGACTCGGGAGGGCGAGGGGAAAAGAAGCAGAGAGTCTCCACCTGGAAAAGAATCAAATTATGAAGTAAATATAACGTGGATATTAAAATCCAAGCAGCCAAACAAAGCACAAAGTCAAAAACACAACCGGGAATTAAACCAACAGGCGGGGGAGTGGTGAGGAGAACAGGAAGTGATGTAACAAGCTCATTTGTTGTATAAAGAAAACAAACAAAAAAAACTGGAGAGGCGACAGGAAGTGAAAAGGTGATGCCGCTGCAATTTAAGTGCACGGCGAAGAAATCACTCGCAGCCCCCTTCGGGGAAAAAAGCAGTCTCCAGGCGAACCGATCCCGCTGACGACGGCCATTAACGCCGTGTGGATTCCCCAAATTGAATCTGTCCGACGCCCAGGGGAAGAGTAAAGTTACACGGACAGAAGACGAGCTGGAGGTGGAGAGAGAGGAGGAGGAGGAGGAGGAGGAGGAGGAGGAGGAAGACGAGATGGACAGAGCGGCCGACGAGAGGCGAGGGGCCGAGAGAGATAAACGTCCGGTCCTGCTTCCTGTGATTACTGCGGCACTATTCAAATGTCAGGGCGAGTGTGTGTGTGTGTGTGTGTGTGTGTGTGTGTGTGTGTGTGTGTGTGTGTGGCAAACGCAGGTGAACATGAGACAACACACTAATAATCTCACCTTTATTTCACTGCGTCCGACTCAAAAAAACATTAGATTCCAAAACTTGCATCGCTTTACAGTGTTTAGTTTCTGTGGGTGTGTGTGTGTGTGTGTGTGTGTGTGTGTGTGTGTGTGTTAGAGCGAATGAGATAGAGAAAGAAAGATGAGAGAGAGAGAGAGAGAGTCCTGTCTCCGTCCCTCTGTTGACGCGCCGAACAAGGTTAATTACTTTTCTGACCTTCCCCACGAGCTTAAAGAAATATTCCAATCATGGCCTGAATAGATCGGGCGGCCGGAGATGCTGAGTCAATGGCCTCGCCAAAATGAAACACTGCTGGATCTTCTTCCTTTTTTCTTTTCTTTTTTTAAGTGTAACCTTATTTACCTTCACTATTACTTATCAGATGTTTCAATAAAAAACTGCCTGCATCACTGATTTCATGCCACAGAGGAAAGTGTGTTCTTTTCTTCCCCCCTCCGACTTGCTGCCGCTCGCTCGCTTTGATCAAATATTCATGCAGAGCATCACTTCTTTTTTTTTCACCTTTATGAAATTGCTTGAATGGATTCTTTTGTAAAGCGACCATCTGACGGCAGTTCGCGAGCACTGATAATTATTGACTATATGTATATTCCTGGATTCCGTGACAATTCCAGAGGAGTTGAAATCTTTCCCCGTGTCAGATGTTTCCACATTACATCAACAACATATCCCACATTGTGTACGACCTCGTTGCAGCTGCGGGAGCTTCATGAATATGTTTGATGACCACAAATGTGGGACGCCACCGGACGCTGAACCAACCAACGGAGCGAGCAGAAGTAAAGTCTGCTCGCTCGTGTGTTCAGTTCAACGCACACAAAACTCACTGTGTCACTCTTTGAACAAATATCAGAATCACTGGAACAGCTCGTCGCACAATTCAAACTTCTGACTCGATGTGAAGTGATGTCAGTGATACATGTTGATTTACCTGCACATGAGAGACAGTCAGTGAGACAGTGAGAAAGTCAGTTAGACAGTCAGTGAGACAGTCAGTGAGACAGTGAGAAAGTCAGTTAGACAGTGAGACAGTCAGTCAGACAGTCAGTGAGACACTCAGTCAGTCAGTGAGACAGTCAGTTAGACAGTGAGACAGTCAGTCAGTCAGTCAGTGAGACAGTCAGTCAGTTAGTCAGTCAGTCAGTGAGACAGTCAGTGAGACATTGAGAAAGTCAGTTAGACAGTCAGTGAGACAGTCAGACAGTCAGACAGTCAGTTAGTCAGTGAGACAGTCAGTCAGTCAGTGAGACTGTCAGTTAATCAGTCAGTCAGTCAGTGAGACAGTCAGTTAGATAGTCAGTCAGTGAGATAGTCAGTTAGTCAGTCAGTGAGACAGTCAGTGAGACACTCAGTCAGTCAGTGAGACAGTCAGTCAGTCAGTTAGTCAGTGAGACAGTCAGTGAGACATTCAGTCAGTCAGTCAGTCAGTGAGACAGTCAGTGAGACACTCAGTCAGTCAGTCAGTCAGTGAGACAGTCAGTCAGTCAGTCAGTCAGTGAGACAGTCAGTGAGACACTCAGTCAGTCAGTCAGTCAGTGAGACAGTCAGTCAGTCAGTCAGTCAGTGAGACAGTCAGTCAGTCCCTCAGTCAGTCAGTCAGTCAGTGAGACAGTCAGTCAGTCAGTCAGTCCCTCAGTCAGTCAGTCAGTCAGTCAGTCAGTCAGTGAGACAGTCAGTTAGTCAGTGAGACACTCAGTCAGTCAGTGAGACACTCAGTCAGTCAGTCAGTCAGTGAGACAGTCAGTCAGTCAGTCAGTCAGTGAGACAGTCAGTCAGTCCCTCAGTCAGTCAGTCAGTCCCTCAGTCAGTCAGTCAGTCAGTCAGTCAGTCAGTGAGACAGTCAGTCAGTCAGTCAGTGAGACAGTCAGTCAGTCCCTCAGTCAGTCAGTCAGTCCCTCAGTCAGTCAGTCAGTCAGTCAGTCAGTCAGTCAGTGAGACAGTCAGTTTGTCAGTCAGTGAGACAGTCAGTTAGTCAGTGAGACACTCAGTCAGTCAGTGAGACAGTCAGTTAGTCAGTGAGACACTCAGTCCGTCAGTCAGTGAGACACTCAGTCAGTCAGTGAGACAGTCAGTTAGTCAGTGAGACACTCAGTCAGTCAGTGAGACACTCAGTCAGTCAGTGAGACAGTCAGTTAGTCAGTGAGACACTCAGTCAGTCAGTGAGACAGTCAGTCAGTCAGTTAGTCAGTGAGACAGTCAGTGAGACATTCAGTCAGTCAGTCAGTCAGTGAGACAGTCAGTGAGACACTCAGTCAGTCAGTCAGTCAGTGAGACAGTCAGTCAGTCAGTCAGTCAGTGAGACAGTCAGTCAGTCCCTCAGTCAGTCAGTCAGTCCCTCAGTCAGTCAGTCAGTCAGTGAGACAGTCAGTTTGTCAGTCAGTGAGACAGTCAGTTAGTCAGTGAGACACTCAGTCAGTCAGTGAGACAGTCAGTTAGTCAGTGAGACACTCAGTCCGTCAGTCAGTGAGACACTCAGTCAGTCAGTGAGACAGTCAGTTAGTCAGTGAGACACTCAGTCAGTCAGTGAGACACTCAGTCAGTCAGTGAGACAGTCAGTTAGTCAGTGAGACACTCAGTCAGTCAGTGAGACAGTCAGTTAGTCAGTGAGACACTCAGTCCGTCAGTCAGTGAGACACTCAGTCAGTCAGTGAGACAGTCAGTTAGTCAGTGAGACACTCAGTCCGTCAGTCAGTGAGACAGTCAGTCAGTCAGTCAGTGAGACAGTCAGTTAGTCAGTGAGACACTCAGTGAGACAGTCAGTCAGTCAGTGAGACAGTCAGTGAGACAGTGAGACAGTCAGTTAGTCAGTGAGACACTCAGTCAGTCAGTGAGACAGTCAGTTAGTCAGTGAGACACTCAGTCAGTCAGTGAGACAGTCAGTTAGTCAGTGAGACACTCAGTCCGTCAGTGAGACACTCAGTGGGACAGTCAGTCAGTCAGTGAGACAGTCAGTGAGACAGTCAGTCAGTCAGTGAGACAGTCAGCCTGCCTGTCTGTCTCTCCCGTGCTGTCAGACTGTTTGATATTCACCCGTCGGTCGTCCCGGCTCATCTGTGTTGGCAGCCGCCCTCAATCTCTCCGAGCTCAATTTGATCACCAGGATAAACAAATCCACAACAATTAAAAGAGATATGAGGGTTGACAAAACAATTAACACGAGGCCATTACGGCTCTGGGGGGAGATCGTGTGCACTCGACGAAAGACGAATGAACAAATAATCATCTGGCTGGTTGAGCAACCGACATATCAATTTTGTGTGAACAACGGGGAGAAAGAAAAAAAGGAAAAAGAGAAAAAGCTTCACTGACGACGAGGTCCATTGTTCGCGTCGACCTCCCGGGACGCAACTTTGACTTTGCGCCCGTCACTTATCTGCGATCATAAAAGCAGCCGTCACCGTCGGGAGGAAGTGGAGTCGGCGGTGTCAGTGATGTCACCGCTGAGGGTGACCCCGGCCCGACGGGGCTCTCAGGTGGACGCAGCGGGCTCCGGAAAAAAAACGCACTGATTAGCCTCAAATGGCTCCGGTCAGAAAAAAACACATGCTGACGATTGTCCCCGAGTAAACGCTCATATATATGTATATAGATATATATGTCCACCAATATGAAATATATTTATATTTCATAAATGAAATATATGAAATATATATATATATATATATATTGTTCTCCGGGTTCTCCGGTTCTCCAGCTTCCTCCCACAGTCCAAACACATGCAGATATATATATGGGATATATATAGATATATATCTATATTGACCGTAGGTGTGAATGTGAGAGTGAATGGTTGTCCGTCTCTGTATGTGGCCCTGTGATAGGCTGGCGACCTGTCCAGGGTGAACCCCGCCTCTCGCCCAATGTCAGCTGGGATTGGCTCCGGCCCCCCCGCGACCCTTAAGTGGATAAAGTGGCAGACGATGGATGGATGGATGGATATTTGATATTGTGTGGATCGCGTGGTCGGTGTGGCATTACACGAACATAGTCGCGGCTCTCTGCCGTTGCCCGTCGAGACTAAAGCTGGATATTTATCCGTGTTGCCCAGAGGTGAGAGTCAATGATGGGGGGGGGGGGGGGGGGGGGGGGGGGGGCAGCTTTTAGCAGCTGCATGTGTGAGAGCCATGACGTCCCTGTGCTGCGGCGTCTGGTTTAAAAGCACTCAGGCTATTAGGAGGAGACACGCTGCTGGTTGCTACGAGGTCAAAAACAGACTGGAACCCAGACTCACACACACACACACACACACACACACACACACAAACACACATGGACTCAGCTGCAAAACTGTTCCAGCGGAAAAAAAACCCTACGGATTCAGTCGTTCGTCCAGTTTTTCCAGCAGCAGGTGCTTTTTGGACAAAAAACAGCTCTGACATCAGCTCGTCGCCGCGCAACAACCCGACCACGAGCTGATGAGGCGTCCAACTTTGCTCTCGGCCTCAGAGACTGAGGGTGAACACAGAGGAGGCCGAGGGAAAACCACGAAGGAGTGGCCATCATTTTTCCATAATGTCAGATGTTGTGTAGCTGAATGTGTTTTTTCCAGAGATCGGGAAAAAAACAGACTGAAGAAGGTAAAGAGAGAGTTTCCAAATCCAAAGAGATTAGATATGCAATGTTGGACGTGGACACACACACACACACACACACACACACACACACACACACACACACAGTCAAAATGACCCCACTCACCGCAGAACTCTGGT